>NC_041387.1:2170736-2217054 GCF_002162155.2 Triticum dicoccoides | reverse complement strand
CCTTGGTGGAAAGAGAGAGGGGCGGCCAGGGTGGGCCGCGCGCCCCCTCTCCCTCTGGTCCGAATTGGACTAGGAGAGGGGGGGGCGGCGCCCCCCCTCTTTCCTTCCCCCTCTCCCCCTTCGTTTCCCCTCCTAGTAGGAGTAGGAATGGTGGAGTCCTACTCCTACTAGGAGGAGGAGGACTCCTCCTTGGCGCACCCACAAGGGCCAGCTGCCCTCCCCCCTTGCTCCTTTATATACGGGGGCAGGGGGCACCCCAGGACACACAAGTTGATCTACGGATCATTCCTTTGCCGTGTGCGGTGCCCCCCTCCACCATATTCCACCTCGGTTATATCATCGCGGAGTTTAGGCGAAGCCTTGCGCCGGTAGAACATCATCATCTTCACCACGCCGTCGTGCTGACGGAACTCATCCCCGAAGCTTTGCTGGATCGGAGTCTGGGGATCGTCATCGAGCTGAATGTGTGCTGAACTCGGAGGTGCCGTACGTTCGGTGCTTCGATCGGTCGGATCGTGAAGACGTACGACTACATCAACCACGTTGTCATAATGCTTCCGCTTACGGTCTACGAGGGTACATGGACAACACTCTCCCCTCTCGTTGCTATGTCATCACCATGATCTTGCGTGTACGTAGGAATTTTTTTGAAATTACTACGTTCCCCAACAGTGGCATCCGAGCCTGGTTTTATGCGTAGATGTCATATGCACGAGTAGAACACAAGTGAGTTGTGGGCGATACAAGTCATACTGCTTACCAGCATGTCATACTTTGGTTCGGCGGTATTGTGAGATGAAGCGGCCCGGACCGACATTATGCGTACGCTTACGCGAGACTGGTTTCACCGTTACGAGCACTCGTGCTTAAAGGTGGCTGGCGGGTGTCTGTCTCTCTCATTTTAACTGAATAGAGTGTGGCTACGCCCGGTCCTTGCGAAGGTTAAAACAGCACTAACTTGACGAACTATCATTGTGGTTTTGATGCATAGGTAAGAACGGTTCTTGCTAAGCCCGTAGCAGCCACGTAAACTTGCAACAACAAAGTAGAGGACGTCTAACTTGTTTTTGCAGGGCATGTTGTGATGTGATATGGTCAAGACGTGATGCTATATTTTATTGTATGAGATGATCATGTTTTGTAACCGAAGTTATCGGCAACTGGCATGAGCCATATGGTTGTCGCTTTATTGTATGAAATGCAAACGCCCTGTAATTGCTTTACTTTATCACTAAGCGGTAGCGATAGTCGTAGAAGCAATAGATGGCGTAAACGACAACGATGCTACGATGAAGATCAAGGTGTCGCGCCGGTGACGATGCTGATCGCAAGCACAAGATGATGATGGCCATATCATATCACTTATATTAATTGCATGTGATGTTAATCCTTTATGCATCTTATCTTGCTTTGATTGACGGTAGCATTTTAAGATGATCTCTCACTAAAATTATCAAGAAGTGTTCTCCCTGAGTATGCACCGTTGCCAAAGTTCGTCGTGCCCAGACACCACGTGATGATCGGGTGTGATAAGCTCTACGTCCATCTACAATGGGTGCAAGCCAGTTTTGCACACGTAGAATACTCAGGTTAAACTTGACGAGCCTAGTATATGCAGATATGGCCTCGGAACACGGGGACCGAAAGGTCGAGCGTGAATCATATAGTAGATATGATCAACATAGTGATGTTCACCATTGAAAACTACTCCATCTCACGTGATGATCGGTTATGGTTTAGTTGATTTGGATCACGTGATTACTTAGATGACTAGAGAGATGTCTGTCTAAGTGGGAGTTCTTAAGTAATATGATTAATTGAACTTAAATTTATCATGAACTTAGTACCTGATAGTATTTTGCTTATCTATGTTTGTTGTAGATAGATGGCTCGTGCTGTTGTTCCGTTGAATTTTAATGCGTTCCTTGAGAAAGCAAAGTTGAAAGATGATGGTAGCAATTACACGGACTGGGTCCGTAACTTGAGGATTATCCTCATTGCTGCACAGAAGAATTACGTCCTGGAAGCACCACTGGGTGCCAAGCCTGCTGCTGATGCAACTGATGACGTTAAGAACGTCTGGCAGAGCAAAGCTGATGACTACTCGATAGTTCAGTGTGCCATGCTTTACGGCTTAGAACCGGGTCTTCAACGATGTTTTGAACGTCATGGAGCATATGAGATGTTCCAGGAGTTGAAGTTAATATTTCAAGCAAATGCCCGGATTGAGAGATATGAAGTCTCCAATAAGTTCTGTAGCTGCAAGATGGAGGAGAATAGTTCTGTCAGTGAACACATACTCAAAATGTCTGGGTATAATAATCACTTGATTCAACTGGGAGTTAATCTTCCTGATGATAGTGTCATTGACAGAATTCTCCAATCACTGCCACCAAGCTACAAGAGCTTCGTGATGAACTATAATATGCAAGGGATGAACAAGACAATTCCCAAGCTCTTCGCAATGCTAAAAGCTGCGGAAGTAGAAATCAAGAAGGAGCATCAAGTGTTGATGGTTAACAAGACCACTAGTTTCAAGAAAAAGAGCAAAGGGAAGAAGAAGGGGAACTTCAAGAAGAACAGCAAGCAAGTTGCTGCTCAAGAGAAGAAACCCAAGTCTGGACCTAAGCCTGAAACTGAGTGCTTCTACTCCAAGAAGACTGGACACTGGAAGCGGAACTGCCCCAAGTATTTGGCGGATAAGAAGGATGGCAAGGTGAACAAAGGTATATGTGATATACATGTTATTGATGTGTACCTTACTAGAGCTCGCAGTAGCACCTGGGTATTTGATACTAGTTCTGTTGCTAACATTTGCAACTCGAAACAGGGAATACGGAATAAGCGAGCACTGGCCAAGGATGAGGTGACGATACGCGTGGGAAACGGTTCCAAAGTTGATGTGATCGCGGTCGGCATGCTACCTCTACATCTACCTTCGGGATTAGTTTTGGACCTGAATAATTGTTATTTGGTGCCAACGTTAAGCATGAACAGTATATCTGGATCTTGTTTGATGCGAGACGGTTATTCATTTAAATCAGAGAATAATGGTTATTCTATTTATATGAGTAATATCTTTTATGGTCATGCACCCTTGAAGAGTGGTCTATTTTTGTTGAATCTCGATAGTAGTGATACACATATTCATAATGTCGAAGTCAAAAGATGCAGAGTTAATAATGATAGTGCAACTTATTTGTGGCACTGCCGTTTAGGTCATATCGGTGTAAAGCCATGAAGAAACTCCATACTGATGGACTTTTGGAATCACTTGATTATGAATCACTTGCTACTTGCGAACCGTGCCTCATGGGCAAGATGACTAAAACACCGTTCTCCGGTACTATGGAGAGGGCAACAGATTTGTTGGAAATCATACATACAGATGTATGTGGTGCGATGAATGTTGAAGCTCGTGGCGGATATCGTTATTTTCTCACCTTCATAGATGATTTAAGCAGATATGGGTATATCTACTTAATGAAACACAAGTCTGAAACATTTGAAAAGTTCAAAGAATTTTGGAGTGAAGTGGAAAATCATCGTAACAAGAAAATAAAATTCCTACGATCTGATCGTGGAGGAGAATATTTGAGTTACGAGTTTGGTTTACATTTGAAACAATGTGAATAGTTTCGCAACTCACGCCACCCGGAACACCACAACGAAATGGTGTGTCCGAACGTCGTAATCGTACTTTACTAGATATGGTGCGATCTATGATGTCTCTTACTGATTTACCGCTGTCGTTCTGGGGTTATGCTTTAGAGACGGCCGCATTCACGTTAAATAGGGCACCATCAAAATCCGTTGAGACGACGCCTTATGAACTGTAGTTTGGCAAGAAACCAAAGTTGTCGTTTCTTAAAGTTTGGGGCTGCGATGCTTATGTGAAGAAACTTCAACCAGATAAGCTCGAACCTAAATCGGAGAAATGTGTCTTCATAGGATACCCAAAAGAAACAGTTGGGTATACCTTCTATCACAGATCCGAAGGCAAGACATTCGTTGCTAAGAATGGATCCTTTCTAGAGAAGGATTTTCTCTCGAAAGAAGTGAGTGAGAGGAAAGTAGAACTTGATGAGGTAACTATACCTGCTCCCTTATTGGAAAGTAGTTCATGACAGAAACCGGTTTCTGTGACTCCTACACCAATTAGTGAGGAAGCTAATGATATTGATCATGAAACTTCAGATCAAGTTTCTACTGAACTTCGAAGGTCTACCAGAGTAAGATCCGCACCAGAGTGGTACGGTAATCCTATTCTGGAAGTCATGTTACTTGACCATGACGAACCTACGAACTATGAGGAAGCGATGATGAGCCCAGATTCGGCAAAATGGCTAGAAGCCATGAAATCTGAGATGGGATCCATGTATGAAAACAAAGTATGGACTTTGGTTGACTTGCCCGATGATCGGCAAGCAATTGAGAATAAATGGATCTTTAAGAAGAAGATTGACGCTGATGGTAATATAACTGTCTATAAAGCTCGACTTGTTGCGAAAGGTTTTCGACAAGTTCAAGGGGTTGACTACGATGAGACTTTCTCACCTGTAGCGATGCTTAAGTCTGTCCGAATCATGTTAGCTATTGCTGCATTTCATGATTATGAAATTTGGCAAATGGATGTCAAAACTGCATTCTTGAATGGATTTCTGGAAGAAGAGTTGTATATGATGCAGCCAGAAGGTTTTGTTGATCCAAAAGGTGCTAATAAAGTATTAAAACTACAGCGATCCATTTATGGACTGGTGCAAGCATCTCGGAGTTGGAATAAATGCTTTGATAGTGTGATCAAAGCATATGGTTTTATACAGACTTTTGGAGAAGCCTGTATTTACAAGAAAGTGAGTGGGAGCTCTGTAGCATTTCTAATATTATATGTAGATGACATATTATTAATTGGAAATGATATAGAATTTCTGGATAGCATAAAAGGATAATTGAATAAAAGTTTTTCAATGAAAGACCTCGGTGAAGCTGCTTACATATTGGGCATCAAGATTTATAGAGATAGATCAAGACGCTTAATAGGACTTTCACAAAGCACATACCTTGATAAAATTTTGAAAAAGTTCAAAATGGATCAGGCAAAGAAAGGGTTCTTGCCCATGTTACAAGGTATGAAGTTGAGTCAGACTCAGTGCCCGACCACTGCACAATATAGAGAAAAAATGAAAGATGTTCCCTATGCTTCAGCCATAGGCTCTATCATGTATGCAATGCTGTGTACCAGACCTGATGTATGCTTAGCAATAAGCTTGGCAGGAAGGTACCAAAGTAATCCAGGAGTGGATCACTGGACAGCGGTCATGAACATCCTGAAATACCTGACACTGATCATGGAGGTGACAAAGAGCTAGTCGTAAATGGTTACGTCGATGCAAGCTTTGACACTGATCTGGATGATTCTAAATCGCAAACCGGATACGTATTTTTATTAAACGGTGGAGCTATAAGTTGGTGCAGTTCTAAACAAAGCGTCGTGGCGGGATCTACATGTGAAGCGGAGTACATAGCTACTTCAGAAGCAGCAAATGAAGGAGTCTGGATGAAGGAGTTCATTACCGATCTAGGTGTCATACCTAGTGCATCGGGACCAATGAAGATCTTCTGTGACAATACTGGTGCAATTGCCTTGGCAAAGGAATCCAGATTTCACAAGAGGACCAAGCACATCAAGAGACGCTTCAATTCCATCCGGGACCAAGTCCAAGTGGGAGACATTGAGATTTGCAAGATACATACGGATCTGAATGTTGCAGACCCGTTGACTAAGCCTCTCTCACGAGCAAAACATGATCAGCACCAAGACTCCATGGGTGTTAGAATCATTACTATGTTATCTAGATTATTGATTCTAGTGCAAGTGGGAGACTGAAGGAAATATGCCCTAGAGGCAATAATAAAGTTATTATTTATTTCCTCATATCATGATAAATGTTTATTATTCATGCTAGAATTGTATTAACCGGAAACATGATACATGTGTGAATACATAGACAAACATATAGTCACTAGTATGCCTCTACTTGACTAGCTCATTAATCAAAGATGGTTATGTTTCCTAACCATAGACATGTGTTGTCATTTGATTAACGAGATCACATCATTAGGAGAATGATGTGATTGACATGACCCATTCCGTTAGCCTAGCACTTGATCGTTTAGTATATTGCTATTGCTTTCTTCATGACTTATACATGTTCCTGTAACTATGAGATTATGCAACTCCCGTTTACCGGAGGAACACTTTGGGTACTACCAAACGTCACAACGTAACTGGGTGATTATAAAGGAGTACTACAGGTGTCTCCGAAGGTACATGTTGGGTTGGCGTATTTCGAAATTAGGTTTTGTCACTCCGATTGTCGGAGAGGTATCTCTGGGCCCTCTCGGTAATGCACATCACTATAAGCCTTGCAAGCAATGTAGCTAATGAGTTAGTTACGGAATGATGCATTACGTAATGAGTAAAGAGACTTGCCGATAACGAGATTGAACTAGGTATTAGATACCGACGATCGAATCTCGGGCAAGTAACATACCGATGACAAAGGGAACAACGTATGTTGTTATGCGGTTTGACCGATAAAAATCTTCGTAGAATATGTAGGAACCAATATGGGCATCCAGGTTCCGCTATTGGTTATTGACCGAGAATAGTTCTAGGTCATGTCTACATAGTTCTCGAACCCGTAGGGTCCGCACGCTTAACGTTACGATGTCAGTTTTATTATGAGTTTATAAGTTTTGATGTACCGAAGTTTGTTCGGAGTCCCGGATGTGATCACGGACAAGACGATGAGTCTCGAAATGGTCGAGACATAAAGATTGATATATTGGACGACTATATTCAGACACCGGAAGTATTCCGGACGTTTTCAGAGAAAACCGGAGTGCCGGAGGGTTACCGGAACCCCCCCGGGGAGAGATAATGGGCCACATGGGCCTTGGTGGAAAGAGAGAGGGGCGGCCAGGGTGGCCGCGCGCCCCCTCTCCCTCTGGTCCGAATTGGACTAGGAGGGGGGCGCCCCCCCTCTTTCCTTCCCCCTCTCCCCCTTCCTTTCCCCTCCTAGTAGGAGTAGGAAAGGGGGAGTCCTACTCCTACTAGGAGGAGGACTCCTCCTCCTTGGCGCGCCCACAAGGGCTGGCCGGCCTCCCCCCTTGCTCCTTTATATACGGGGGCAGGGGGGCACCCCAGGACACACAAGTTGATCTACAGATCGTTCCTTAGCCGTGTGCGGTGCCCCCCTCCACCATATTCCACCTCGGTCATATCGTCGCGGAGTTTAGGCGAAGCCCTGCGCCGGTAGAACATCATCATTGTCACCACGCCGTCGTGCTGACAGAACTCATCCCTGAAGCTTTGCTGGATCGGAGCCTGGGGATCGTCATCGAGCTGAACGTGTGCTGAACTCGGAGGTGCCGTATGTTCGGTGCTTGGATCGGTCGGATCGTGAAGACGTACGACTACATCAACCGCGTTGTCCTAGCGCTTCCGCTTACGGTCTACGAGGGTACGTGGACAACACTCTCCCCTCTCGTTGCTATGTCATCACCATGATCTTGCGTGTACGTAGAAATTTTTTTGAAATTACTACGTTCCCCAACAGTTTTCCTATGGGCTAACCTACCACAACCGGGTGGAGAGGTCCATTGGTCAAAGCCCATCCGGCGAAAGTCAAAGGGTTAGATCTCCTGGTCAACCGCTCCAGGGTTAGGCGGGACTGGGGCCTTGGGGGGTAGCAATGCCATCGGAGCATTGCGCGGGGACCTCGTACATGTCTTAAGGTGTGGTGACATGTCTGAAGAGGCAGCACGCGACTCCGGGGTGTGGCCCCCTCACGGACGGCGATGACACGCTATAATAAATGTTCTGCGGTAATGGTGCGGCGTGAATATTATTGAACACTCGAAGCGCGATAAAATCATGATTTTTTTAGAGGGCGTGGGCACATGTGATATAGGACGGATGGTAATTTCTCATAATTTTCGGTGATGCAGAAGTATCTGAAAACTTCCCTCTACGTGGATTGCTAATTTTTTGAGCTAAATGACCCTGAAATTGAAAAGCACTACAAATGAAGTCTGAAAAGGTGGAAACTGTGCATGGTACCATCATTTCACCCATACATGGGTAGGCCATTTGCAGACAAGGGAGGGGCAGGCCCAACCACCGGGGGGACAAAATTACCTCAGCCCCATGCTTGATCCAACCACTTAAATCCTCGAAAAATCGTATGATGCCGGAAATCCTCGGGAGCTGGCACGGTGTTATCATATGGCCCCTGTAGGGTGTGGTAAAATTTTGGGTGCATTTCGAGTAGGCCTCACCTGAAGCTGCTTGTAAACTACACCACCTCCGATGTAGTCTCTGGGTACCGAGAGGGAACGAGTCGGGTTTGTGAAGGAAGTGCGGGCCCTGTTGCCCCATTTGCCTCGAAACTTCTTGTGCTCTTAAAGGAGGCCATCAAATGACACGTGCTAGGCCCTACATTTTTTGGACCCGCCTGGAATATTTGTGACATTTATTGCACTGCTAGTGTTTCGGCACCGGAAATTGCAGATCTATAAGGCGGCACATGAAATCATGCCCAGAAGCGGCATGTAAAATCCTATGTAATGTCTTTGCGACATGCGTAGACCTTTTGCAGGCAAGGGTGGGGCAGGCCCAGCCACCCGGGGGAAAATTACCTCGGCGCCATGGCTTACTTCGCGTTACCGAGTGCCTGTGTCTTGGCTCTGGACGAAGAGCAAAGCACTCGGCGTAGTGTGAACTTTCAGTAGTGATTTTTGCATGTCATCATAATATGGGTACGCTAGGGGGTCAAAAGAGTCATCAAAATATTAAAATGGTGTTAAATTGAGAGTTTCACGAATAAGACCCATGAAACCTAGTCGACGGAAAATAGTTGAGAATAATAATACTAATTAAGTAGTAAATATAAATGCAATGAAAATCATCTTAAACCAATTTCGCATAAAAGTTACGTTTTGCAAAAAATCCGCAAAAATGTAAGCCTAGTGCTTTCATCGGGCACACGGCTTATATGTCATGTAAGCCGAGTGCTTTCATCGGACACACGGCTTATAGGCTGCTCCGTGACGGCGCCGTCAACTACTTCCATTGCAGACACGTGGCAGATGTCTTTGCCGAGTGTGTGCTGTAAGCCGGTTGCTTTTTCAGTAGATACCGTGTGGTTCATATAAGCGGAGAGCTTTTCTGCAACACTCGGCTTATAGAGATGACCATAAGCTAGTTCTTCGTATTTACCGGGTGTTTTTCTCGCGAGACTCAGCTTATAGGAGCGTATGCCGGGTGCCCGAAAAATAGCACTCGGCTTATGGGCTAACACACGGGAAAACCGGATTTTCCTGTAGTGACGGATGCACCGTCAAACACGCTGACAAACCACGGGCTGCCACGTGGCAGGGGTATACCTGATTTGACGCAACCACCGGGTATGGTGGAGCTGCCATGAGTATCGCTGGGTACCTGCACCGGAATGATCCCTCCAGTTTCTCACAGTCTCCGAAGCAGCCATTTTTTCTTTCTGCTCGCACTCTTTGACATCTACATGTACACAATGTAATTCATCATGTCTTCTTTGAGACTAAGTTTAAGCAAAAAACGGAATGAAGCTTACGAAACGGATGGGGCCATTAGCCCTTATCTGAAAGTTTTTTCTCTCATTATAGTAAGAATGTTTTGCTATCTTGCAAAAGTTTTAAGTTCATATGTTGTTTTATCTGAAAGACACAAAAAAGAGAAAAGTTTTTGCACGAATCGTGATGCAGAGATGGATGGCTAGATAAGGGGTGCACCTAAGCCTAAGCTTCACAGGATATTTTCCTGTGTTGGTTAGCATCACGGCGGGCGTACGGAGATGGATCATCTCTCTCTGTTTACTTGAGTAATTTTAATGTCTGCACTGCCGGTATATATGATAGCCCACTTGTAACAGTTTTACCGCTGGGTTGATAGGAGGACGTAAGGACATCTTCAACGCCAATCCTCAAACCGCCCACGTTCGTTCGGATTGTACTGTCCGGACATAAAGTGTCATCTAACATGGGCATGCATCGGTCAGTCAAGTGGTCCGGCTATACTTTCTCCCGCAGACCGAAAACAAACTTGACGGCCTATGCGGGCGTCCAGACCACTGCCACATCCGCTACAGGACACCTCATCCACAGAAAAAAACATTCACCTCTCCCGCGCTTGCCATTCGATGCACACGCCGCTTCCCACGCCGCGTTCATGCTGGCCCAGAGCATGCAGTGGCCGGATTTGATGCCCGCAAATTGGCCGGACGGGAGAGCGGCGCAGACGAACGCGACCTGTCATTGTCCGCGTGAAGCAGCATTCCTGCCAAGAGAACGCCGCCAGCTGCACACCCGGCTGAACACACCTCCTTGCCGCATTCAAACGGCCACAGACTGTCTGCCTCCCTCCATTAAACCCACGGGTGCACCGAGAAACCTACCCCGGCCACACGTCCATTCACGAGACGTCTGCCATTAAACACAACGCTAATTGGCTCTGGTTGTACGCCCGCTATTTAAACGGTGCCAGACGCTGGACAAAAATATCACCACACGTTGCTCCCATCTCCTCCATGCAGCATCTTCTCCTAAATATTTGTGGCATCTGACGAGCAGGAAGAGGAGTTCTTCGGCATAAAAGCCGACTGGGTGGCCCGTAGAGCCCGCCGGATACGAGCTTCTCTGCTCCACCAACCCCGACGATCTAGGTCGCTGCCGACGAGCTCACGGATGCAGAAGCTCCAAGCCGGCGTGTCGTTCAACAACTTGCTGCTCCAAGCCAACTTGCTGAAGAGTGGCGAGTTGCTTCAAGCCGGCACGTGGGGGAGCACAGCGGCATGGGCAATGTGGCTGCCTGGACGATGTTTTATCTTACCGCTCCTCCCGTCCCCGGGACCGTGCCATCCGGAATCAAGGTACGCATGAATATGACCTGCCGACAGAGAAAGACACCGGCTTCACGGAGATGGACGAAACGGTGGCCTGGACGTCTGTGCCCGCCGACATCATCGAGGAAAGTAGAACACGAGAGGCCAATGCCTCTTGGGTCACATGAAGACCACGACCGAGGCGACGCCGGCGTACATATACCCATTGTCTTGTTTGGTCGCAGCCCATCGTCGTCCCCTTCCCCTCCGGCTTGACCACATTGCAGCGGTTCCACTCTAATGGGGAAGCAAGCTGTCGTTGAGCTGAAGCATATACCCTTGGTTCATGATAGTCCGATGAGCGGGCAGCCAGACATGGGGAAGACAATGAAGATCCATCGAGGCCGACCGTAAACTAGACAAGAGTATCCATGTCGTCGTACTGTATATCCACCGGAACCGGCTGTAAACTAGTTTTTCCTTAATCTGGTATATAGTTTTTAGATCAAAATTGTATGCAATGTAATGCATTTCGTCTGGTTCATATGAAATCCATGGAAATCCGTTGTGTTTGCATAAATTTCTTATGAATTTTTTTAGGGGTTCTTCCGAGTTTTAATGAAATCCGCCCTGCGTGTCAGGGTGCACACGGGCGTAGGCCGTGCACTCTTGGTGGGCTCGGTGCTCCATTGGACGTGGGCGCCTCCCCTGCCGACTCATCCACCACACTCGTGCAATGCACGAGCATCACCACTGTTTCCCTGTATGCTCGTCTGAACCGGATCCACCTGCTAGCTATACTAGCTTTCACATGTATGCACCCTCAATTTATTCCTTGCCGCGTGCTATCCTACGGTTGAACTGCAGAGGAGACAGGTCAGAGCGATGATCGATGGCACGACGAACCGCCCGGGCATATCCACGAATTCAGGATCATGGGTTGCGCAAAATCCACACGCTACCTACGATCCATGCATGCATGCATGCATGAAATTGTTTCCGGCCGTCTCCACGGGTCTAGTGCATTACAGGAAAGCAAGCTGTGGTCATTTCCGATCCGAACTGCAAGTCCGTACAATGCATCCAGCTATTTTTTGCCGAAAGGGATGCAAAAGATTTGCATGTTCCATTAAATAAGGGAGGAGCAAAGTTTAGAGTTTTACACTAGCATCCAGATACACGGCATCCAGATTCACGTTACTAGGTCAGCATGCAGCCAGGCTCTGAATTCCATTTGATAGATCTCAGGGGAAAAATCTGATCTGTAGAACTCAATCTCGAGCTAAGCAAACCCTAAACGTACGAACAAGAAAAAAGACAATTTGGTGCAGCAATACGATCTGCTTTTCGTGGTCTTTTTCATTGCATTATATAGGGGATACAAACTCGTGTCCAACACAACACAGGCCCAACACAACGCGACCTGGTATAACACCGTCTTACAAAACATTTCCTAATACGACCTATCCTCATACGTATACTGGACCGACTCAAACACTTCCAAACACAGCAGGCCTCCTACCTAAGCTTAATTGCTAACATAAACCAGCAAGTCTATCGAGGGTATCTCCCGGATAGCGCAAACTCTTCTTCTAGGCTATAACACCTGCTTACTTCTCTTCGATTCGCTCCATTGCTTGTCAAACCACCCATGACACGCTCCTTAGGTGGTTGGAGAGCCTCCATTGCCATTTCCACTTTCCTCATTGTTGGTCGCTCTCCTGCTACCAGTTTCATGCATGACACAGCCAAAGTAGCTACTTCTTCCACTTCCTTACCTCCCTCCTCCACAATCTGTGGATCCAGTATATCGACCAGATTGCCATCCTCATGTAATTCAACAAACTGAGTGACAATCCAATCACCTTCGGAGGACATACACAATGATGGTCTCTTCCTTGTAAGCAACTCAACAAGAAGGACTCCAAAGCTATAGACATCGCTACTTTCGGTTAGTCGTCGCGTGTAATAATACATAGGGTCTAAATATCCAATAGTTCCCTGCACTGCAGTTGTTTTTCCTGTTTGATCTATGGGGATATACCTTGAAGCTCCAAAATCTGACACTTTGGCTGTCAAGGCATCATCAAGAAGTACGTTGGAAGGCTTAATATCTCTGTGGATTATGGGGACTGAAATGGCAGAGTGGAGGTAAGCAAGAGCTTTGCTTACTTCACCTATTATCCTTAATCTATCTTTCCAAGGTAGTGATCTAGGTGCCTCCACGTGAAGATGGTCACTTAACGTTCCATTGGAAATGAACTCATAGGCGAGTAAAGGTACTTCTGTCTCAAGACAACAACCTTGAAGCTTAACAATATTCTTGTGGTTGATCTGCGAGAGCATAGCAACCTCATTTATGAACTCATCAATTTCTCTCTTGACCACAATATTTGATTTCTTGATGGCCACCACATGCAGATCTGACAAAATGCCTTTGTAGACAGTGCCATGCCCACCACCACCAAGCCTACGAGCTTGATCAAAATTGTTGGTGGCTTTCTCTAGCTCCTCTAAAGAAATGAGCATCCTCTCTGCGATGTCTGCCCTATGAGATACCAATTGCTTCAGCAGTTGTCCACGGTTTTGACTAAAGAACTTGTGTCTCAACGCCATCGTCTTGCGTTGCTTAAGATCGCGAGTTATTAGCAGTGCACCAACAACCAAAAGCAGGATGCATGGGCCACTAGCAACCGAGAAACCAATGATTATGCCCAAGTTACCTGAAAATTAGGAAATAGGCATACATATGTTTACTATTACATTTGAGCAAGCATGTACAGGTAGAACGGACGACCCAACAAATTAATTGTTTCATTGTTTGCACACACTCGCAGTAATCGACAGGCTAGTGAAGTGGTGATCATCATACCTGACTTGACGCAGCCACCGGGTATGGTTGGGTCGCCATGGGTTCCTCTGGGGCAGTGGCACCGGAACGATCCCTGCAGTTCCTCACAGTCGCCTAAGCAGCCATATGTTCCGTTCTGATCGCACTCTTTGACATTGACTTCTACATGTACACAATCTATGTCATCATGTCTTGTTTAAGAGTAAAGTTAAGCAAAAACAGAATCAAGTTTACAAAAACAACGATACGTAAACAAAGCTACCTTGGCATCCTCCAGTGAGGTAAGGGTTTCCCTCATAGCCCTTCATGCACCGGCAGGAATAGGTGCCTCCGTATGCGGCCTGTTTGCAATCGCTGTTGGTGCTCTTGCAGATGCTCTGGGCTGTGTGGTCCGGGCATTCCACTCGGATGATAGGATAATTGGCTGGGCCGTGAATCAGCCCCCACCCGAGACTCACGGGGACAGTGAGCTGATCAGCCTTACCCCGATCTTTGTCGTCGCTGGTAGTAATGTTCAGAACCACGTCCAGGTACTGCTGTAAGTCGAACCAACCGGTCTGGGCGATGAGCACATTCACGGGCAAATCATTGTCCTTGGGATTGGGAAGGCAGTAGTTGAGCCGCTTGAGTTCCATGCCCAAGGATGTGCTGGCAGTCACGATGGATGACTTGCAGTAACCAATTGTGGTGCAGGCAGTGAAATTGCCGTTTGGCCGACAATAAATGTCGGGCTTAACAGAACCAGCGCTGCACAAAGAGATGCAGCCGCTGATGAGGCTCCCATTCCCCCTTAACGTTGCCTTCACATTGCAGCCCGTGAGGATGAGCTCGTTGTATCCCGGTTCCAGGAAGTATGACAAGCCACCGGTGGCCTCAGTGCCACCGAGACTCCACCGGCCGGACCAGCCGCTCTTGTTTACGGACTGCACCGTGTCGATGGTGATGGTGCTGGAGTCAAGGGAGATGTCGACGACCTCAAGCATGCCAGCATGACCGTCGCCGAGCAGAAGCCTTGGGACATTGCTACTTCCGTGGTCGCAAGTGAGCTTGAACCCCGGCGACCTGTAGCAACGGGCCGGGCCCATTCCAAACGGGTAAGGCACAGTCACGTTGCCACAGGTGGTGTTGCAGTTCGGCATCCCTATCACCATTGGTGGATCTCCGGTGGCGGCGACCACTGGCACCGTGATCAGCATCATCATCATCATGGCAATGGATGCCCAGCTGGTTAGCATCACGGTGGGAGTACGGGGATGTATCATGTCTCTCTACTCAATGTGCTTGTGTGCTGAGGTTATTTAAGCGTGTGTACCGCTGAATATATAGGGTTGTGCTTTACTATCACCCGATCGATAAGATGGGTCATCTGGTACCAAACAAAAGAAACGTCTAGTGGACAACACTAGCGGACAAAGCATCCAACTTTTTCCTCTCCCAAAAACCACCGAATTTATATTTATGGGGAATAGCAAAATAACATAATTTGCTGCAGTCCTCCAATGACAGTGTAGTTTTTTTTACATAAAGTTGTTCAAATTTCATAAGTGTGTGCTGTCCTAATGTTGGAAATTCAAAATTTTGCAACTCAAGTTTCAATAATTTCAAAACATATCTTGCATGTAGTTTGGTGACATTGATCGGGAACAAACTCAGTAATGCTCACTCTTTCCTTCAAAATATGCTCACCCCACTAAGTATTAACAGTTTACCTTAACAGTTTGACTAATTCACAACTAGATATATTAACCAGGTAACCCGGCCGGCTGGCGACTATGGCGCCGGGGTCTTCATCACCGGCCAGCGCTTGCGCCCCCGGTGATCGCCGGAGGGTTAGTGGGCGCTTCTGGGCTCTGGCGGAGGCTGACAGTGGAGACGACGAGGAAGACGACGGGTGTCCCGTCAGCTCGTCGGCATACTCACCGACTCCTTCAGATGTGATTTGTGAGGCTTTTGCTCCCGGTTATGACGAGGATGAGGTGGCCGAGATCGTGGAGACGGCCGTCCCTCCCGAAGATCCGGCGAGGATAGGCTTGAGTCCCGGAGAGAAGGTGGAGTTGCGCGTGTTGTCCATCGGAGGATGGCGGCAACCGCATCTCGGCCGTGGAAGGGCCCGATTCCCAAGGTGAGTCTTCCGAAACTTACGGTTTTCGATCTGGTAGCGCCGGAGGCGTGGACGGTTGTGGTTAGAAGGAAGAAGGGAGGCCGTGCGGCGGCCGGCCGGCAGCAGCAGGCACCGGCGGCTTCGATCGGGATCGCGGCGGCGAGGAGTTTGCGTTTGAATTCCTTGATTGGCGCGGATGGGCCACCGGTGGCTACTGGGCCTTCTTTGGCTTGGTATGAGGCCCAGGCCGAAGAGGTTGCAGTTGGGCCGGACCTAGTCGGGCTGGAGGAGGAAGGGAGTGAAGCTGTTTCGATCAACGTCGTTCGGGGCGCATGCACAGATCGATCAGCTTCTTCTTTCTCCAGTACGCGACGTAGGGTTTCGGTACGGCGGCTTCCTCATCGGCGTGTTGACTCTGGCGGCCGCGCTCGCCGCATCCCACCGCTCGGGTCCATGGCGGGTCGTGGCGCGGCGGGGAAGAGGTCGGCCGAGCTCCCTGGGGCGGGCAGCGCGGGGGTCGCTATGCAGCCAGGCGGTGGCCGTCGAGCAGCACCCTCGGCCGCGCCGCCGCCGGCCGCTGCTGCCGGCCGCGGTGCCCTGCTCCACGGGGCGGGCCATGGCGTGGCGCCTTCGGTGCAGCCGGCGGCAGCTCGGGGAGGCGCGCTGGCTGGTGTGGCCGTCGGGCGTGGCGCTGCGGTGCCTACCGGCCCCCGCGTGCAGGTGGCTTCTGACGCTGCTCTGGCTAATGGCCGTGGTGGCTTAGATGCGGGCTCTCGGCCGCAGGAGCCTGGGCCGGCTGGTGGTGCCGCTGGTCGGGGCGGCGCGGTGCATAAGACGCTGCCGACCGGTGTGCCGGGGGCAGTGTCTCATCAGCCAAGGCCAGCGCCGCCTCCTCATGTCGTCACCAAACCCTCGGCTGGTGCTAGTGCCGCGCCTCGGGGGCAATGGGGAGATGATGGTTTCGACGCCTATGGGGCAGGTGTGCACCGTGGTTCGTCGTCGACGGGCGGTGGTTGAGGTTACGCTTGGCAGAGTGACGGTTCAGTCGAGCGTTCGTTCTTGGGGCCACAGGGTGGTTTTGTCGAGGGTGCTTCTGGCCCGGGATCTAGACATCGAGGTGGTTCCCGTGGCCATCATGGTGGTCGGGGCGGTCGTGGGGGCCGGTACCGTCCACGTCAACCGCACCCTCCGGTTGTTGTCGACCGGACGATAGATAGTGTGGCTGCTGAGGACCAAGTGTTGACCAGTCACGCTATGGAGGTCATGACGGCACTTGCCACTGCTCAGGTTCCTGAGAACGAGGTTATGACTGATGTGCCTGTGGATTTGACTAACAAGGCTGAGTTGGAGAGGGCGTCCAAATGGGCGCGTAAGAAGGAAAAGATGCTTTGTTACAGATGTGGAGACAAGGGCCACTTCATTGCGGAGTGTGAGGCTTTACTATGTGATACCTGCGGTAAGCCAGCACACGACTCTGTGGACTGCCCGATTCTGCATGATCAGGCGCCGTCACTGATGATGTACAGAGTTTATTGTGCTGATCTAACATTTTTTGAGTCTCCGAACGAGAGAGAGGTTGCGGATGAGACACCGAGCATAACTACGGGGATGTTCAAGGTCACTAAAGGGGAGGTTTCTGAGGCACGAATCGTGCAGAGGCTTCGGGAGTTGGCTCCCGAGGACTTCCAGTGGGACCTTGTCAGCCTTGCTGATAAGATGTTCAGAGTTGAGTTTCCTTCGGTGGAGGATCTGCAGAGGCTGCTGAGTTTTGGGATGTGTAAAGTGCCAGGCACTGATTGCGTCCTTGAGTTCCATGAGTGGAAGCAGGTAGAGCCTCAGGGCAAGCCACTTACTCAGGCGTGGTTGCGCTTCTCAGGGGTCCCGTCCAGGCCGTTGCAGGATGCTAGGGTGGTCGCCAGTTTGGGTATTTTGATGGGAAAGCCTAAGAGGGTGGATATGGCGTTTACCAGAGCTCACGGGATTGCTCGGGTTCTGGTTAGTACTCTGAACACTGACTTTGTGCCGGAGGTTGTCAAGTGGTCTTATCGAGGCAGGATTTATAGTCTGGTTATTGAGTTTGAGGATGAGAGCCTTCTGGCGGCGGACGCTCATGGGTCGGACGTGGATATGCACGAGGGCGATGGTAGCGCGGGGGCTAAGGATCCGCCGGCCGATGACTCTGGACGGCAGCAGTCCAATGGACCGGGGTCCGAGAGTGCGACGACTGAGGGAGGAGCGGCTCCACCTTCCTCGGTGCCTATGACGACTTTGAGATTTGGGTCCTTTGAACCCGCTTCTGCCCCCCGAGACTGTGGAGCGATCGGGTGGAGTCCGAGGAGGCTTCTGAGTATGCGTTGCCTACTTTGGACTTTGAGGATGCTCTTTGTGCTAGTCTGGGGGTTCCTGGTGATTCGTCGGTACCGGTTTGGGGAGTGGGGGAGGTGAGTCGGTAGGTGGCCACTCCCTCTCGTACTCACCACGGTGTTCCTCCCCAGGACGTGACTGGTCTGTCGGCTAAGGGCCCGGGGCAGGAGGCCTCGGGTTACCCTTCTTCTGCCGACGTTGGACCATTGGGACACGAGGCGCCCGTGTCTGTCGCTGCGCTGGGAGGGGGTCTGGGGCAGGTGGCCTCGGACACCTCTTCTCCCGTCGCATCGTTTCTGCTGCCATTGGCGCCCGTGCCGTCGGGAGGGGGCTCAGGGAAGGTGACCTCGGTGCCCTCCTCCCTGAGACGCCTAGGGCGTTGGCCTCTCCGGTGCAGGGTGGGGAGCTCGGGCAGGTGGCCCATGTACTCCCTTCCCCCTGTTCACCTCCAGCTCCGCCTTGTGGGGTGAGCCCGTCGCCGGTGGTCGGGGCTTCTGCTCAGCCTCGCCAGAGGAGTGAGGCAGGAGGTCCTACCCTGTCCAGGTTCTCTCATGAGGAGGTGATTGTGTTTGGAGGGATTCATGACCAGATGTCTGAGGGGCGACGGGTGAGCGATCGCCTCCAGACTATGCCTGATGTGAACGACATCCAGCAGCGGTGCGCCATGAGGGCGGCCAAACTCTGTGACGTTGAGGTCACTACTAGTATGTCGGTTAATATTTGTAATTCCATTATGCATTTTCTAATGATGAGATTGTTGAAAATGCAAATCAATTAGGAGTCTCACTTGGTAGTAATGTCACTGAAATCTCTAATTCCGTTAATGGCCTTCTTGATCTAGAGGCTGAGAGGGCCTTAGAGACGATTCGTAACATTGCGGCGGTTAGGCCTATGAGTGATTCTGAGGTTGAGGATCTGGGGGTCAGGGTGCTTGATCCTTTCTATGCGGACCTTATTCATGCTATTCCGGAGGTGGAGGAGGAGGAGGATGAAACTTCTCAGGCGGTTTTGCATGGACCTTCTACGACGGGTTGTGAGGACCAGTTACAAAGCCATGTTAACCCAAAACACAAGTGGAAACGGAAGGTGTACCCGGTGTCCGCGGTGCGTAGGAGTCCTAGGATTCGTACGGCTAAAAAATTTCATGATGAACTATGAAGGGAATCTTTTGGAATAACAGAGGTCTAAAGGACTTGGCTAAAAGAAGATTTCTTGCTGAGGCAGCGGTCGAGCATCGATTAGATTTTATAGCTCTATCGGAGACCGGTAGAGATAATTTTGCGCCTCAGTTTCTTAGTACTTTGTCAGGCGGGATTGACTTCGATTGGCATTGCTTGCCATCGAGAGGGAGATCGGGTGGGATCTTGCTCGGCATTCGATGCGAAGCGCTCGAGGTTCGAAGTGTGGTTACGGGTGACTTTGCGGTCAAGTTTCGGGTTAGATCGAAGGAGGATGGTTTTAATTGGGCTCTGGTTGCAGTATATGGGGCTGCGCAACCCGAACTCAAGCCCGAGTTCTTGGCGGATCTCGTTAGGATTTGCGGCTTCGAGCAGCTTCCTATCTTGGTGGGGGGCGATTTTAATATTATTAGACGGCGTGAGGATAAGAACAATGATAACTTTGATGGCCGATGGTCATTCATGTTTAATACTATCATTGAAAGTCTTGACCTGAGAGAAATTGAGCTCTCTGGTAGGAAATTTACCTGGGCTAACGCGTTGCCAAATCCGTCGTATGAGAAGTTGGATAGAGTGTTGGCGAGCGTTGAGTGGGAACAGAAGTTTCCTCTAGTAACAGTTCAGGCTTTGTCCCGTGGGATTTCTGACCACACGCCATTGTTTGTGGACTCCGGTGAGGCCACCCACCTGGGTAATAAAAAATTCTTCTCATTTGAGCTGGCTTGGTTTGAACGAGAAGGTTTCTTTGATCTCGTAGCCAGAGAGTGGGCTAATGATTCAGGAGGGAAGACTGCGATCCAGCGCTGGCAGAATAAGATTAGGCATTTGAGAAGCTTCCTGCGTGGTTGGGCT
This sequence comes from Triticum dicoccoides, assembly GCF_002162155.2. Taxonomy (NCBI): domain Eukaryota; kingdom Viridiplantae; phylum Streptophyta; class Magnoliopsida; order Poales; family Poaceae; genus Triticum; species Triticum dicoccoides. The sequence continues at coordinate 2,196,786 of NC_041387.1, read as the reverse complement.
AAACATCTTAGCGGGATTTATAAGGTCGAAAAGGAAAGGCTCATTTCCCTTATTCAGGCCCTAGATGTGAAAGCTGAAACCACGGTTCTGCCGGCCGCAGAGCTTCATGCCAAGCTTGATGCGGAGACGAGGCTCAAAGAACTCCTTCGAGAGGAGGAATTGAAGTGGGCGTTGCGGGCCAAGGTCCAGCGAGTAGTCCAGGGGGATGCGAAAACTCAATTTTTTCACATGATCACTAATAGTAAACATAGAAAGAAGAGGATCTTTCAGCTTGAGCAAGATGAAGGAACAATTGTAGGTCATGAAAACCTTAGGCAGTATATTACTGAGTACTACAAGCAGCTGTTTGGTCCTCCTGAGGATAACTCCGTGTCCTTGGATGAGTCCAGGGTTGAGGATGTCCCTCAACTCACAGCGGTGGAGAATAATATTCTCGTGGCTCCTTTTTCTGAGAAAGAGGTGTTCGAGGCCATATCGCAGATGAAGAATAATAAGGCACCGGGCCCTGATGGTTTTTCGGCGGAGTTTTATAAAAAGTGCTGGCATATTATTAAGGGGGATCTGTTGCCTCTGTTTAATAATCTCTTCTCTGGACAGCTTCAGCTTTTCCAGTTGAATTTTGGGACGATAACCCTTCTCCCTAAGAAAACAGAGGTTGTGAGAATTGAGCAATTCAGGCCCATCTGTCTTCTGAATGTTAGCTTCAAAATCTTTACCAAGGTTGGGACTAATAGGCTCACAAAGATTGCGCATGCGGTGGTACAGCCTACCCAAACTGCTTTCATGCCGGACAGGAACATCCCTGAAGGGGTGGTGGTCCTTCATGAATCGCTCCATGAGATCCACAAGAAAAAGCTGGACGGGGTTATTTTCAAAGTGGATTTCGAGAAAGCGTATGACAAAGTCAAATGGCCCTTCCTTCAACAGGCCTTGCGTATGAAGGGATTCAATGAAGCTTGGCGACGCCAGGTAGAATCCTTTATGCAAAAAGGGAGTGTTGGAATTAAAGTGAATGACGATATAGGTCATTATTTCCAGACACACAAAGGCCTGAGGCAAGGTGATCCGATGTCTCCTGTTTTGTTCAACATTGTGGCGGACATGTTGGCAATTCTTATAGGAAGGGCAAAGGAGGCCGGTCAGGTGGGTGGCTTGGTGCCTCATATGGTTGACGGGGGTGTCTTCATTCTGCAGTACGCTGATGATACAATCATCTTTATCGAGCATGACTTGGTAAAAGCGAGAAATATGAAGCTAGTGTTATGCTTATTTGAACAATTGTCCGGATTAAAGATTAACTTTCACAAAAGCGAGTTGTTCTGCTTTGGTAGAGCCAAGGAGGAACAAGAGGCTTATAGGCAATTGTTTGGATGTGAGTTAGGGGCTTTACCTTTCACGTACCTAGGTATACCCATTCACCATCGTAAGCTAACAAACAGAGAGTGGAAGTGCATCGAGGATCGGTTTGAGAAAAAACTCAGTTGCTGGAAGGGCAAACTCATGTCCTATGGAGGTCCGCTGATTCTTATCAATTTGGTGCTCACGAGTATGCCGATGTTCCTTCTATCATTCTTCCAAGTGCTAGTTGGGGTTCGGAAAAGGCTGGACTTTTACCGATCAAGATTTTTTTGGCAGAGTGATGATCTTAAGAGAAAGTATATACTGGCCAAATGGGATGTAATCTGTCGACCAATGGACCAAGGGGGTCTGGGTGTTGAGAATCTTGAGGTCAAGAACAGATGCCTTCTCAGTAAGTGGCTGTATAAGTTATCTGTTGAGACAGACGTAACGTGGGCACAGATTCTTCGTAACAAGTATCTGCAGTCCAAGAGTTTGTCACAGATGACCGTGAGACAAACGGACTCGCCGTTTTGGAAGGGGCTTATGAGAGTTAAGGCCACCTTCTTTAATAGACCAAAGTTTGTCGTCGGTAATGGTAACAATACCCGTTTCTGGGAGGAAACGTGGCTTGGTGATACACCTTTGGCGTTACAGTATCCGTCCCTGTATCATATTGTTCAACAACGTGACGCGCTGGTTGCAACGATTATGCAGTCCGTTCCCCTTAATATCCAGTTTCGGAGGGTGCTTATTGGTGATAGGTGGGAAGCTTGGCTTCATCTGGTGACTAGACTGATGGAGGTTCAGTTAGCTCATCAGCCCGATCAGTTGTGTTGGAAACTTACTGGGTCTGGAGTGTTTATGGTTAAGTCGATGTATATCGATGTCATTAACTCTAGCGTCATTCCTAGTTCCAAACGTGTTTGGAAAGTTAAAGTTCCTTTGAATATTAAAGTGTTTATGTGGTTTGTACATAAACAAGTCATTTTAACAAAGGACAACTTGGTTAAGCGCAATTGGACAGGCTCTACTAGGTGTAGCTTCTATGATCGGGACGAGACCATTAAGCACCTTTCTTCGAGTGCCCATAGGCGAGAGTCTTGTGGCGCTCGGTGCAAATTGCCTTTAACATTACTCCCCCGGACTCGGTAGGTTCATTGTTTGGAACGTGGCTGGCTGGGATAGAGTCCGAAACCGCTGGACACATTCGTGTTGGAGTATGTGCGTTGTTATGGGCAATTTGGAACTGCAGGAATGATTTGGCTTTTAACAGAACAATAACTATTCATTTTTTGCAGGTTTTATTCCGTGCTACAGCGTTGATCTGTTTGTGGTCCTTACTCACTCTGATGGCGGCTAGGGAGCGTTTGGTTACTGGGTCTGTCCGGTGAGAGATGGTTGCGCGGGATATCTTCAACCGGTTTGGATGGCGGTCGTGTAATATGATAGGCGATTAGTTTTCCTATCTTTTTTCTGCCAGCCGGTTGTGGCTTTGTGGCCTTTGTTATGTCTGCATCGAGGCTCTGTATGAGCTTCCCTCTATTTACATTTCCAGACTTTCAGACTTTGTAAAACCTTTTTATTTATATTTATGGCCGTATGCATCGTTCTGATGCAGAGGCCGGGGAGCCCTCCCTTTTCTAAAAAAAAACCTAAGTATTACTAGTCAAATCTTAGTCGGGTAAGAATAAAATTCCCTGAAAAAAGAGACCAAGACAAACTATATAAGTATTTTTTTGAAAAGGAAACTATATATGTATACCCATAAAAAAAGTGAAAATGATGATCAACTCATTATTTCAGAGGAGAACTTGGTTATGCAAGGCTGAACTTTGCCCGACACTAGTTACGAAAAATTGCCGGAGTCATGAGCTTCTATTCTTTCCATGATATCATTTCTCTGTGCCATTTTATGTGATTTATGAGAGAGGTGGGCTACCAATTTCATCCTCTTCACAGTCGCAAGAAATATATGTGGGCCCTTCCCATGCCGGACTTGAGTGACGAGCAATCATGATTACTTCCTCCGTCTAGGTGTGTAAGTCATTTTATGAAAACCAAATAATCGCAAAACACTTAGGCGCGGTGCATTAACTTCTACCTCGTTTCTTGTTTCTTGACATTTCAACCAATAAGAGATGAGGGGTGTGCATGCTTTTAATGACTTGAGACTATCAAACACGACATGCAGTGGTTAGTTCATTGCATGCAATGCTATTAATTAGCAAATAAACATTAAGGTCTCTTGTTTTCCCCTTTTTCTTGGTCACGATGCACAATCTAAAATGACTTAATTACTCACCTAGACGGAGGGAGTATCTATGATCAAAGACTCAATCATGTTACAAGAAAAAGGTCCAATCATATTACAAGGGAAGATCAGTCTGTCTTGAGATGGACCGACCGATATTGCGGACGGTACTATCTCTATGATCAAAATTTGATTGCTAAGAGACCGTTCATTTTAGCCCTGAACTGCGGACAACAGCGAAAAACTTTACTCATGTGTTTGTCCTCCGACTGGAGACCTCGATACCAACATTGTCTGTTTGAAAGCTAGATGCTCCTGTAATGGAATTCAAAAGCATTATTGATTGGTATGATGACTCTTGATAACATGACAACAATATTTTGGTACTACCTCCGCACCGGTACAGAGGGAGTATATATATTATTACCCGTGCTCTAGAAGATGCATTAGACATTTAGACATCACACAGTGGTGTATCATAACATAGTACTCCCTCCGTCCCAAAATTCTTGTCTTAAATTTGTCTAAATAGGGATGTATCAAGTCATGTTTTAGTATTAGATACATCCGTATCTAGGAAAATCTAAGACAAGAATTTTGGGACGGAGGGAGTATCACGCAACCCCATTTAATGTATGCTTGGCATATTGATGACATGACATAACATTAACTGATGAAAGATAATGCATCAGTATCATATCATTTTTTTCGCCAGTAGGGGGTATTGTAGCCATGTGCGACACATGCATGGAGGACAGGCGGCAGCAAGGGTGGGGAACAAGACTTTTTTTTTCACCACCGATGGGTGGAAATATTGGGTGAGATACATCTCCCCCTCTCTGGAGGAGGAGTTTTTTTACCATAAAAAAATATTGGAATAAGAGGAGCTCTTCCGATAATTCATCCTGGAGCCTAAACAATACCTTGATTTAAAATATAAAAAAACCTCAAAAAATTTCAATTTTCTTTGTTGTGCAAGATGCTCCTGTGCACGTACTCCGTGCAAAATTTTGTGAAGTTTGGACATTCGAAGAGCTCGTGACAAAAAAGACAAAATCAGGCATGAACAATGCAATTTTCAAAAGTATCTTTTGAGCCTTTTTGTATTTTAAATGGCGGTACTGTTTATGCCCGGATTCACCTGAGCCCCGGCACCAAACCGCCGCACTCTCTTGGAGCGGGCTTTTATCCAACTCCCCAATATAAGAAAATTATCAGGAAAAGGGATGCTCTTAATGCATTTTCTTTAATGAGCCCTAGTGCAGCTACCTGAGATATCCATATTCACCTTGTGTCGTAAATTAGGCTGCTCGTAGTGGATTATCATAATTAGTATCATGCATCTTAACTAGACAATTTTAATAAGGTGATCTAGAATTAAATAAAAAAGGAGTGAAGTATCATATCATGATACCATATTATAATAAATATTTTTTTTTTTACATTTTGTATGGCAATAAATAAGATCATTTAAGATATACTAATCTATGATAATACACATTACGACGATAGTATCATACACTAGTACCATACTAGAAGAACGCCTGCGCATTGCAACGGGGCCACATTAACTTTAAGAGGTCAATATTACGACATTGACGACCTTTTTTACCATCAAATCCTCATAAACACACTCTCTCCCCCACCCTCTTCCTCACTCTCTCTCTCCCTCTCTCTCTCTCTATAACACACACATAGCCTATTCTCCCCGCCAATAAGACTTACTCAATTGGCAATAATGTGTGGACTTGTGGTGAGCTTGACTGAACTAATGGATAGTGTGATATATTCCTCAATCATTTAACAATAAAATTTAAAAAATGAGAAGATTATGTAACACCTCAAGTCGTTAGCTACAGTGACCTCCCCCTAATGATGCCACCATGTCATCAGGCTTGCTAAGCCAAACTGCCACTTAATAAAAATCAAAGCCCAATTCAAATTTAAAATAAAGTAAAATAAATTATTTTGTCAAACAGTAAAACTAAAATGTTCACCATATTCTATAAATTCCACTGATCTTTGACATGTTGAGACCAACATTATTTAACCCAAAAATTAAATCTTGTCAAATTAATAAGAGATCTAACAGTAGTTAAAATAACCAATTAAATATAAACCTAATTTTATGTATTTCTTTTTGGCCCCAAACTTTTTGTGCCACCTAAAAATATTGTGCTCGAATTGTGTGCATATTTCACAATTAACAAAATCCATTTAGTTGATATAAGAATAAATAGAAAACGGTGTTAAAAAGGAGAAACGGATTAGAATACATTAAAAACCAAAAGGGTGATGAAAAAGGGGATTCCCCATACCCCCGGGCCTTGCCACCGAACCGGCCCAGTGGTCCAGTCCCCACACGATCGTCTTCTCCTGTTCCCCGAGCACGTCGCTACAGAGCCGGGCTCCCGCCCGACCACCTCGCCGGCATCGAAGGGGAATGGATAAGGGTGACGCCCTGCCCCCTGCCCCATGGCCTCACTCCTCCTCGACGCCCCCTCTCAGGTCCACTTCTCCTCCTCGCTCGCTCGATCCCGGTGATCTGGACGAAGTCAGATGCCACGGCCACCATGACCGACCCCGTCCACACGACCACTGCCCTCCCTGCTGGCTAGGAGCTTGTCGAGGAGCTCTGAATGCCTCCGCTACTTCGTCTGCGCCAACGAGATCAAATCCAGCACCCCCATATCGACGTCCTTGCCGTCTTCCTCAACCTTCGGCCACGCGACATTGCCATTCGATCCGCGCCGCCCCGAGCTCCCCTGTCTTCCCCTAGGGTGCCATTGACACCGCCGTGATCTCTTCTTGCCTTTCCCCAGTTTCCCCTCTCGTTTGCTCTCGTCACGTATTTCGCCGTGGCTGAGAACCTCTGTCCGCCATGGCCATTGCAGGGGTAGCCACTGAGCTCCTCGGATTGACCCCGTGGCACATGCCCGCTCCTATGCGCGCCCATACCCGAGCCCTCAGCTCTTCTTCCGCGCCCGCAGGGCCACTCCCTCTCTGGCTCTCCAAGCCCACGCACGTGCCACACCGCGTTCGTCGCGCCCGCCGTTGCCATCACGCTCACCATAGCCACCGCACCATTGTGCCCCGCGCGACGCACACCCTGGCCGCGCGTCACACTCGCTGGCTGCGGTCGCCTCCTCTGCTGCCGCCCATCCCTTCGCTCGCCCCGCTGTCGCGCCCCTGCCTCGTGTTGCCTCCTTTTGCGGCCATCTTCTGTCGGCCGCCCCCTCAGCCACGCCGGCCACATCTCTGCCCTCCACCGTCGCCGCTCGCCTCGCCTGCTGTGTGCTTCTTCCTGCTGCTATGCGCTGCTCTACCACTGGTACGCTGCTGCGCCATGCCCTCGACACCGTCGTGGACAAACGTGGCGAAGGGATTGTCAATGAAGTACGAGGAGGAGATGGCAGAGTAGGTGTGGAGAGGCAAGTGGTCTAGGGTGGCATCAGCTGGCTGTGGTGGAGGTGATTATGCGAGAAGGAGCCGGAGCGGAAGGAGAGGTCACAACTGGAAAGAGTCGTAAAAAAACCATAACCCGGAGGTCTCATTCCAAAAAAATGCTAATATCGATGGAGGGGTGATTTCCTTCAATTGGTGGAAAACATAGGAAATATTGGATGTTATCAGGGAAAGGTAAAATTTTAGGAAAGTTAGGATTTTAAACTGATTTCTATGCAAATGGGATTTTATTGTTTGGTAACATGATATCAGTACCTGCCCGTTTGTAACGTGTCTGATTAGGAAAGTTTGTAAATGTTAGGAAACTACATATTGGGAGGAAAGTTTGTGACGTGTCTGTTATTTATTTCCTAAAACAAATTTCATTAATGAGAGAAATCGATTGATTTAGATAAGTTAGAAAAGTTAGATTCAAATCTATTATTTGTTTCTTAAAAATTTGTTATTTGTTTCCTAAGACAAATTGAACTAATAAAAGGAATCGATTAATATGAATAATTTAAAGAAGTTAGATCCGTGATTTGTTATACGTTAAGAAAGTCCTGTTTGTAATAAAGAGTGGAGAGAAAAATAAACCGATGGACCAGGATGAGAATGGTGGTGGGAGCAGAGACGAAAAACCAACGAAAATAAACCGTGGAGACTATTCACCAACTGTTCCATTAAAAATAGAGATACATAATATTAACTTATTATATTCCGCACTTCAGGCCACTCATCTTCGTTACGAAGGCAAGCAAAGTGTCACCACTGCCAAAATACGTGGGACCTTGGAGCTGGTATGCCTGCGTGCATGCATGTGCAATGGTCCAGCGTTTGGATGGCTTCCAGTTGATTTCCGCATGGAGACAGACCCTACGTACTAGCTAGTGTGGTTGCTTTGGTCGGACGGTGCATGCATGCTAGCATAGTAGCAGATGCATGATTTGGTATGACCATTGGGACGATAGAGACTCCGACACTCCGTTGTCTGCATTCGCCATGTGTAGCTTTGTTCATGAGTGTAGGTGCTTGAACATGGGGCCTCACAAGCTCTGAAAATGCTGACAACGCGGAGAAACACTTGACTTGAGCGTGTGTCCTACCGGAGACGTCGAGATTCGCCGTGTCCGTTCGGAAGCTGGATGCATAGAGTTTCAAGTTGAAACTCATCACGCGGCTTTGTTACACAATAGAGATCGACCGTACGTGTACCGCTAGATTCGTTTGGAAGCTAGTATATGCTCTCGTGCTGTATGTTGGTTTCGTCAGTCGTTGCTGCCAGCGGTGAATCATTGACGCCGCATCCACCGACGAATCGAGTACGTGGTTTCACATTATCGATCTACATCTGGCCGCTGCTTGCGTAGCGAGCGAGTTTCTCGGATGCTTCAGGCCAACTCCGCCGCGCGACCTTATTCTGTCCGGCCCTGTCCGTTTGGGGTAAAAGGAACAAATGAGGCGGCCCAGCGCGCGACGTCCCGGACCCATCCTGTCCGTTTTGTGTCTGGGCCGACCCATTTCGAGCATAAACTTGCGCCGGGTTTGGGTCGCGGCGGACACCAAACGGACGCGCGCCTCGTCCGCGTGGCAGGCGGCCATCTACGTCCCACCCGCCAACATCAATGCGCACGAGCGGGCGGCCCCACCTGTCATCCGCACGTCGAACGGTCGCCGTCCTTCTTTAAGTGGAAAGCGTGGACGGGTCGTCGTCCACACTGCACCACACCACCCCGCGGCCTCCTCGAAACCCGACAGCGCCTGCTCCCAAACCCTAGCCAAGAAACTCGTCGGCCGGCCGCCCGCAGCCATGGCCTCTGGAACTACGGCCGCAAAGGCAAGCACGACGGCGAGGCTGGTTCCTCGTCGGGGCGCCGCCGCGGCTCGGTGAAGAAAGAGGATCCCGCGTCGCCATCGCCACCACGTCGGGCACCCGCGCCGCCCGCCTTCTCCATTGCGCCCACGTCCGCCGGCGAGCGCGACCGGCATTACATCCGCGCGTCGGTGTGCCGCCGTTATTGGGAGACGAGGACGCCGCTCCCCTGGAGATCGAGCGCCGCCGCCGCCTCCTCCCCGACGACCTCTTCTATGACGCCAGGTACGCCCCCGACTCCGGGCTTTGGGACACTTGGTTTCGTGACGAGCACGACACCAGGCGCGCGTCGTTCTTCGCCGGCACCTCGACGGGGACGCGGCGGCAATGACAGGAGCGCGCAGCGCCTGCTCCACAGGAGCCGGGCGTAGGCGGGTGCGCGGCGTCACGCCCACGCCGTCGCCTTCGCCGTCTCCATCGCCACCACCACCTCCTCGCATGACGGAGGAGGAGGAGGCCCATCTCGTTGCACGCGTCATGGAGGACTCCATGCGCACGCACGATGAGCGCCAGTGGGAGGGCCTCGAGGAGATGATGGCCCGCTCCGCCGCCGGCGAGGTCGCCATCCCCGAGCTCGAGATGGTGGCGAAGGAGGAGGTGGTGGAGGAGCCGCCGGTGGCCGCGTTCCACCTGGCCCTGGTTGGCCAGGGGTGGGGCTGGTCGTGAACTGGCACCTCCCGCCGTCCAGCCTGCCCCCGTCTACCACGCACCGCCGGTCCACCTCTGGACGCCGCCGGCCTACGTCGACCTGGTCAGCGACGACGATGACACCGGCGGCCAGTGAGCGGCGTCAGCCACGGCATCGACGCGCGCGGCAGGAGCAGGAGCGCGCGGGAGGCGTTTTTATTTTTTGTTTGATGTTAATTACGAACTGGGCCGTTTAAGTGGACTGATAAACTGGGTCGTTTTGTGGCCGTAACCCCTATATATATGTTTTATGTTTTTTTAACTAAGTTTATTTACCTTTTTAGTCATTTCATTTAGTTTTTAAACTTTTTTTATTCACGTCCACCCCGGACAGGTTTTGGGGTGCCGCCGCGCGTTGGGCGCACCCACGACCCATCGGACAAACGTGGACATGGGCGAACCCATCGACGCCATAAAAGGACAAAATTCGGCCAAACCGGACATCCATTTGGGGTCACGCGGTGGAGTTGGCCTCAGGGACCCTATGGCTGTGCCCGACCATTGATGGCCTGCACTCTGCTGCATGCCGTGCAGTGCAGTTCAATCACCAGCCTGCGCCTAGCTGGAAATCCTATAGCTTGGATGAAGAGTACTTGCCAGGGTGCAATATATGTTGCTTCAAACAAAAATACTGTTCATCAGTTGAGTAGTCAACTTGAGTTTTTTTTTTTGTTTGAAACACGTTGGCTCGATAATTAGTAATGTGTTGCCCATTTGATGGCTTAACATGAGTGCGTCGGTCCTTTTAGGGCATCTCGAACACCAACCTGCAAATTTTGTCCCACATCCATCCGCGGACAAGAGGGATCAATCCGCGGAACACGGATACGGGAGGCAGCCATCCAACAATTCCCGCATACATTTCAACCCGCATTTTAACTAATTGGATGAAATTCATGATAACTGGCTAAAATTTATCAAAGTTCGGATAGAAAATACGGATGCGGGGAACGCCAAGCAACCGTAGCCGCATACATTTCAATTTTTTTTCAACAAACCCGATGAAATTCGTGCAAATACGGCTGGGTTTAAAACATATAAACATGACGAATTTCATACAAACACGGCGGATTTTCATTACAGTTTGAACATTTAGAACAAAAGATACCTCACCCTAAACCTATACTACGGCGGCGGCACCCGGCGTCCAAGCCCGTGTCTTCCCCCATCCACCGTCTCCATGAGCACCGGCAGTAAGACCCGTGATGTGAATGTGCGGTCTCTGGTGAGGAAGAGGAGAACATGGAAGATAGACCGATTCTGTTATTTTCGGTGTCAAGTCTGCTCGGTGATGGGGCCGGATGACACTGAGGAGTGGGGAATTTATTTGGATGTAACTTTTCGAGTAGATGATTTTTCATATAAAAAACTTTTTCATCCGAGTTCGTATGCAAAAGTTATGCCCATTTTACAAATTTCCAGAAAGATATTGCAAATAAAGTCGAAATTCATATTTGTAAATTTTCCCAACAACTAGACCACATATCACATGGGAAACTTATTTTCTTTTTTTTTTGACATTTCCATCATTTTCTTTTATTTTTTTTAAAACTGAAAAGGCGATCAGGAGGGGGGGTGCATTCGGGAACATTTGGGCCATGTTAGTAATGGCGCACCGTGGGGTGGTGCGCCATTGATAGTTAAACTACTAATGGCGCACCACACCCACTGTCCACAGGTGCGCCATTACTAACAATTTTTTTTTTCAAAACTACTAATGGCGCATGGTGGGTGTGGTGCGCCATTACTATGTCAACATAGTAATGGCGCACCACACCCGCCGTGCGCCATTAGTAGTTTTGAAAAAAATTATTTTCTTTTACTAATGGCGCACCGTGGGATGTGGTGCGCCATTAGTATTTGCACACTAATGGCGCACCAACACATGGTGCGCCATTAGTATTTAGTAATGGCGCACCACATGTACAGTGCACCATTAGTGTCCATGCCATCTATAGCCCTTTTCCTAGTAGTGCATGTCTTCTCAAAATAACATGGCAAAAGAAAGTTCATCCCTACAAAATCATATAGTTAGGCTATGCTTTATTTTCGTCACACAAAGATGTTCTCAACTTCTATACCCCCGATGACAAGCCAAGCAATTGTTTCATAATTAAATAATCTCAAACTTTTTCAACCTTCACGCAATACATGAGCGTGAGCCATGGATATAGCACTATGGGTGGAATAGAATATGATGATGGGAATTGTGTGGAGAAGACAAAAAAAAGAGAAAGTCTCACGTTGACGAGGCTAATCAACAGGCTATGGAGATGCCCATCAATTGATGTCAACATGAGGAGTAGGGATTGCCATGCAACGGATGCACTAGAGCTATTAATGCTCAACAAAAGAAAACTAGTGGGTGTGCATCCAACTTCCTTGCTCATGAAGATGTAGGGCATTTGAGGAAGCCCGTCGTAGGAATATACAAGCCAAGTTCTATAATGAAAAATTCCCACTAGTATAAAAAAGGCAACTTATGAGACTCACTACATGAAGAACAAGATGCTACTTTGAAGCACAATATATGAGACTCAATACATGAAGAACAAGGTGCTACTTTGAAGCACAAGTGTGGAAAAAGAGATAGTAGCATTGCTCTTTCCTTTTTTGGGGGGCCTTTCTTTTATTTTTTATTTTTTATTTTTTATTTTGGCCTTTCTTTTTTTTGGCAATGCTCTAATAATGATGATTATCACACTTCTATTGATTACAACATAAGGATTACAACTCGAAAACTTAGAACAAGACATGACTCTATATGAATGCCTCCGGCGGTGTACCGGGATGGTGCAATGAATCAAGAGTGACATGTATGAAAAATAATGCATGGTGGCTTTGCCACAAATATGATGTCAACTACATGATCATGCAATGGCAGTATGACAAAAGTAATGTATGTCATGATGATGATGATGGTAGTTGCATGACAATATATCTCGGAATGGCTATGGAAATGCCATAATAGGTAGGTATGGTGGCTGTTTTGAGGAAGATATAAGGAGGTTTATGTGTGATAGAGCGTATCGTATCACGGGGTTTGGATGCACCGGCGAAGTTTGCACCATTTCTCAAGGTGAGAAAGGGCAATGCACGGTACCGAAGAGGCTAGCAATGGCGGAAAGGTGAGAGTGCTTATAATCTATGGACTCAACATTAGTCAAAAGAACTCATATACTTATTGCAAAAATTTAGAAGTCATCAAAAATCAAGTACTACGCGCATGCTCCTAGGGGGATAGATTGGTAGGAAAAGACCATCGCTCGTCCCCGACCGCCACTCATAAGGATGCACAAGCCAGGTACACTTCATGTTTCAAATTTGTTACACAACTTTAACCATACGTGCATGCTACGGGACTTGAAAACTTCAACACAAGTATTTCTCAAATTCATAATCACCCAACTAGCACGACTTTGATATTATCACCTACATATCTCAAAACAATTATCAAGCATCAAACTTATCTTAGTATTCAATTCACTCAAAAGAAAGGTTCACTTATCTTGAACACCAAGTATATTAACATTAAGCAAATTACCATGCTATTAACGACTCTCAAAAATAATCTATGTGAAGCATGAGAGATCAATATTTTCTTTAAAACAAATCCACCACCAAACTCTAAAAGATATAAGTGAAGTACTATAGCAAAAATTATCACGCTCAAAAGATATAAGTGAAGTACTATGAGCAAAACTATCAAGCTCAAAAGATATAAGTGAAGCACATAGAGTATTCTAACAAATTCTAATTCATGTATGGCTCTCTCAAAAGGTGTGTATAGCAAGGATGATTGTGGTAAACTAACAAGCAAAGACGCAAATAATACAAGACGCTCCAAGCAAAACACATAACATGTGATGAATAAAAATATAGCTCCAAGTGAATTACCGATGGAAGTGGACGAAAGAGGGGATGCCTTCCGGGGCATCCCTAAGCTTTGAATTTTTGGTGTCCTTGGATTATCTTGGGGGTTCCATGGGCATCCCCAAGCTTAGGCTCTTGCCACTCCTTGTTCCATAATCCATCAACAGAATTCACCCAAAACTTGAAAACTTCACAACACAAAACTCAACAGAAATCTCGTGAGCTCCGTTAGAGAAAGAAAACAAAAGACTACTTAAAGGTACTGTAATGAACTCATTCTTTATTTATATTGGTGTTAAACCTACTGTATTCCAACTTATCTATGGATTATAAACTATTTTACTAGCCATAGATTCATCAAAATAAGCAAACAACACACGAAAAACAGAATCTGTCAAAAACAAAACAGTCTGTAGCAATCTGTAACTAACGCAAACTTCTGGAACTCTAAAAATTCTACCAAAATAGGAAGTCCTGGACAATTTGTTTATTGGACAAAAGCAAAAATAATCAACGCAAAAGCACGTTCCTGTGATTTAACAAAATTATGTTCGTGCACACAAAGTTTCTGTTTTTTCAGCAGAATCAAATCAACTATCATCGTAGGTTATCCTATAGGTTCTACTTGGCACAAACACTAACTAAAAGACCAAACCACATCTAAACAGAGGCTAGATGGATTATTTATTCCTAAACATAAGCAAAAACAAAAAACACAAAATAAAATTGGGTTGCCTCCCAACAAGCGCTATCGTTTAACGCCCCTAGCTAGGCATAAAAGCGAGGATAGATCTAGGTATTGCCATCTTTGGTAGGCAATCCATAAGTGGCTCTCATGAGAGATTCATATGGTAATTTTATTTTTCTTTCTAGGGAAGTGTTTCATACCCTTCTTTAAGGGAAATTGGAATCTAGTATTCCCTTCCTTCATATCAATAATTGCACAATCATTCTAAGGAAAGGTCTACCAAGAAAAATAGGACATGAAGGATTGCAATCTATATCAAGAACGATAAAAATCTATGGGCACATAATTCCTATTTGCAACAATAAGAACATCATTAATTCTTCCCATATGTTTTTTAATAGTGGAATCCGCAAGATGCAAGTTTAGAGAGCAATCATCAAAATCACGGAAATCTAGCAAATCACGGAAATCTAGCAAATCACACAAAGCTTTGGGAATAGTAAAGACACTAGCACCCAAATCACACAAGGCATGAAACTCATAATCTTTGATTTTAATTTTAATAGTAGGTTCCCACTCATCATAGAGTTTTCTAGGGATAGAAATTTTCAACTGAAGTTTTTCTTCATAAGATTGCATCAAAGCATCAACAATGTGTTCGGTAAAGGCCTTATTTTGACTATAAGCATGTGGAGAATCTAGCACGGATTGCAACAAGGAAATACAACCAATCAAAGAGCAATTTTCATAATTAAATTCCTTGAGATCCAAAATAGTGGGTTTAGCAACATCTAGATCTTTATTTCTTTCAATCCCACTTTCATCAATTTCATCATCAAGATCTAGAAACTCCAAAATCTTAGAACGCCTTCTAGGTAAAGGAAGAGCATATTCAGTTTCATCAAGATTCATATTGCAAAACAAAGATTTAATGGGGGAGACATCAATAACTTTTAGATCTTCATCTTGATTTTCATAGGAATTGGAAGAACACGCTTTAATAAAGGCATCTTTGGAAGCACGCATCCTAGCGGTTCTTTCCTTGCGCTCATCAATGGAAATTCTCATGCTTTGAGAGACTCATTGATATCATGCTTAGGAGAAATAGATCTAAGCTTTAAAGAATCAATTTCAAGAGAAATTCTATCAAAGTTCCTAGCCAAATCATCAACTTTAAGCAATTTCTCTTCAAGCAAAGCATTAAAATTCTTTTGTGAATTCATGAACTCTTTAACACTACTCTCAAATTCAGAGGGCATCTTATTAAGATTTCCATAAGAGTTATTGTAGGAATTTCCATAATTATTAGAAGGATTACTAGGATAAGGCATAGGATTAAAATTCCCTCTATAAGCATTGTTTCCAAAACTATTCCTACCAACAAAATTCACATCCATAGATTCATTATTATTCTCAAGCAAAGTAGACAAAGGCATATCATTGGGATCAAGAGGAGTATTTTTAGGAGCAAACATCTTCATAAGTTCATCCATCTTTTCACTCAAAACATTGATTTCTTCTATAGCATGCACTTTTTTACTAGAAGATCTTTCGGTGTGCCATTGAGAATAATTAGCCATAATATTATCAAGCAATTTTGTAGCATCCCCTAACGTAATTTCCATAAACGTGCCTCCCGCGGTCGAATCTAAAAGATTTCTAGAAGCAAAATTCAATCCGGCATAAAAATTTTGTATGATCATCCATAAATTCAAACCATGAGTAGGGCAATTGCGAAGCATTAATTTCATTATTTCCCAAGATTGGGCAACATGCTCATGATCAAGTTGTTTAAAATTCATGATATCGTTCCTAAGAGTGATAATCTTAGCGGGAGGAAAATACTTAGAGACAAAAGCATCCTTGCACTTGTTCCAAGAATGAATACTATTTTTAGGCAAAGATGAAAACCAAACTTTAGCACGATCTCTATGTGAAAACGGAAATAACTTCAATTTGACAATATTGTTATCCGCATCTTTTTTCTTTTGCGTATCACACAAATCAACAAAATTGTTTAGATGAGTAGCGGCATCTTCACTAGGAAGGCCGGCGAATTGATCTTTCATAACAAGATTCAACAAAGCGGTATTGATTTCACAAGACTCGTCATTATTAAGAGGAGCAATTGGAGTACTAAGGAAATCATTATTATTGGTATTCGAGAAGTCACACAATTTGGTATTATCTTGTGCCATGGCAACAAGTAATCCAACACACAAGCAAACAGAAAGGCAACGGCAAAATGGCAAACGGGAAAGAGAGGAGGAGATTGGGAAAGAGATAGCGAATAAAACGGCAAGGGTGAAGTGGGGGAGAGGAAAACGAGAGGCAAATAATGTAATGCGAGAGATAGGGATTAAGATGGGTACTTGGTATTGTTGACTTGCTTGCGTGAGCCTCCCCGGCAGCGGCGCCAGAAATTCTTCTTGCTACCTCTTGAGCACTGCGTTGGATTTCCCCAAAGAGGAGAGGATAATGCAGTAAAGTAGCGTAAGTATTTCCCTCAGTTTTTGAGAACCAAGGTATCAATCCAGTAGGAGACCATGCACAAGTCCCTCGTACCTACACAAAACGATAGCAACTCGCAACCATCGCTTAGGGGTTGTCAATCCCTTCACGGTCACTTATGAGAGTGAGATCTGATAGATAATATTTTTGGTATTTTTGATAGATAGATGCAAGGTAAAAAGGTAAAAGGCAAAGTAAAAACAAAGCAAGTAAATAAAGTTATAGAGATTGATATGATGAGAATAGACCCGGGGGCCATAGATTTCACTAGTGGCTTCTCTCGAGAGCATAAGTATTCTACGGTGGGTGAACAAATTACTGTTGAGAAATTGACAGAATTGAGCATAGTTATGAACATATCTAGGCAATGATCATGTATATAGGCATCACGTCCAAAACAAGTAGATCAAAACGATTCTGCATCTACTACTATTAATCCACTCATCGACCGCTATCCAACATGCATCTAGAGTATTAAGTAAAAACAGAGTAACGCTTTAAGCAAGATGACATGATCTAGAGGGATAAATTCATGCAATATGATAAAAAACCCATCTTGTTATCCTCGATGGCAACAATACAATACGTGCCTTGCAACCCCTTCTGTCACTGGGTAAGGACACCGCAAGATTGAACCCAAAGCTAAGAACTTCTCCCATTGCAAGAACTACCAATCTAGTTGGCCAAACCAAACGGATAATTCGAAGAGACTTGCAAAGATAACTCAATCATACATAAAAGAATTCAGAGAAGAATCAAATATTTTCCATAGATAATCTGAATCATAAATCCACAATTCATCAGTCTCAACAAACACACCGCAAAAATAAGATTACATCGAATAGTTCTCCACAAGAGAGGGGGAGAACATTGTATTGATATCCAAAAAGAGAGAAGAAGCCATCTAGCTACTAACTATGGACCCGAAGGTCTGAAATAAACTACTCACACTTCATCGGAGGGGCTATGGTGATGATGTAGAAGCCCTCCGTGGTGGATGCCCCCTCCGGCGGAGCCCCGGAATAGTCCCCAAGATGGGATCTCGTGGATATAGAAAGTTGCGGCGGTGGAATTAGGTTTTTGGCTCCTGTTCTGATCGTTCGGGGATACGTAGGTATATATAGGAGGAAGGAGTACGTCCGTGGAGTGTCGAGGGGCCCACGAGGTAGGGGGGCGCGCCCAGGGGGGAGCCCTCCACCCTCGTGACCGCCTCTGGCACTGCTTGGAGTAGCGTCCAGGCCTCCTGGATCACGTTCGGTTGGAAAATCACGATCTTGAAGGTTTCATTCCGTTTGGACTCCGTTTGATATTCTGTTTCTTTGAAATATTGAAAAAGGCAAAAAATAGCAATTCTGGGCTAGGCCTCCGGTTAATAGGTTAGTCCCAAAAGTAATGTAAAAGTGGAAAATAAAGCCCAATATAGTCCAAAACAGTAAATAAAGTAGCATGGAGCAATCAAAAATTATAGATACGTTGGAGACGTATCAAATTACCAAGCGCGAGCTCACGCAACTGTTTCACAATCTGCGCCTCGGTCATGGTGCCATTCGCCACCTTAACAGTACCAGGAAACGAAGTGTCTAAAATATGCGTTGTCTGCTCCATCTCAGGTGTCTCAAAAAACATCAAATCCGCACAACACACTCCGAAAATAGAGACCATCGGCTTGGGTCCAAGCAACAGTGGGCACTCACCAGACAAGTGCTTCGGCTTAAGACAATAGTAACACAGCTCCGCAGTGCACTCTGCCACAAAATGCCCCGTCTGACCGCACCGGAAACAAGCCATTTTTTCCTTCTTTCGTATTAGCTAGTGTGGTTTGATTTGGTCGTATGGTGCATGCATCATAGCATGGTTTGGTGCTTTCAAAGAAAGATGCATGATTTGGTATGACCATCGAAATGATAAAGACTCCATTATCTGCATTCCCCATGTGTAGCTTTGTTCATGAGTGTAGGTGCTTGAACATGGGGACTCACAAGCTCTGAAAATGCTGACAACACGGAGACACACATGACTTGAGTGTGTGTCCTACCGGAGACCTCGAGATTCATCGTGTCCGTTCAAAAGATGGATGCATAGAGTTTCAAGTTGGAACTCATCACGCGCCTTTGTTACACAATATATCTCGATCGTACGTGTACCGCTAGATTCGTTTGCAAGCTAGTATATGCTCTCATGCTGGACGTTGGTTTCGTCAGTCGTTGCTGCCAGCTGTGAATCATTGACGCCACATCCACCAACGAATTGAGGACTTGGTTTCACATTATCATCTACATCTTTCACCCCGACAATTGTTCAAACAAGCACAACACAAGCTTCACTATGTTGCAGTACTGCAGCTTATACATCGTAATCTACTAAACTTGCAGCACATTCTTTTATGTTTAGATGTGTGACGCAATCACTATGTTGTGCAGCATCTACAAAAAGGAGTTACTGCCGCAAAATCCAAGAAACATTGACAAACTGGTTATGGCAGGATTTGTGAAATGGTTCAAGAGCCATGTAAGCTTTTGAATTACACTGTCAGTTTTTTTTAATATATTGAGTACATAAGATGATCAGCTTGTCTATTTTCTAACCATAGGTTAAGAAGATGCGGGAGGATGGGCAGGCAGTTGATGATGCCCTTTACTCACTAGCAATGGGTCCTGATACTCGGGTAAGACATTATGAATCTTGCATCGTTGGAGATGTGCGCTACAACACCCTTGCACGAGACAAAGGCAGGAAGACACAAAACAGTGCCATCATGAGCATGGATACGTATGACAAAGAGACAACTGAAATGTATGCTAACATAACAGACATTGTTCCGTTGCAGTATATCTCCAGTTTCGAGGATCGTTGGTGTGTGGTTCTGTTGTGATGTCGTTGGTATAACCTGTTTTCTAGGATTGCAAAACCCAGAGCTGAAGATTATTTCAAATCCATCAATGTCAAGGCGGCGTACCAGACCAACGAGCCTTTTATTTTGGCAAATCAAGCAACACAGATATTTTTCTTGGAAGACACATTTGCACATAGCGATGACTAGAGAGTATTGCAAAGATTTGAGCAGAGGAATTCGTTTAATGAAGTTGCATAACAAGATGATGCTTACACTGCTCCTGATGTAAAAGATAACACAAATGTTCCTAATATCTTTGAGAACCATCACGTCAATGACGCCGACGAAAAGATTGCATGTCGTGCTGTGGACATACAAGAGTTGATCAAGAAGAAGCCAACGTTCGAGGACGTTGAGGACGAAGAAGAAGATGACACCGTGGGGAATTACGATTCAGACTAATACACATGGTGAAGATGTTGACGCTGCTGCTGCGGATGATGATTACATTGCTTTTGTCGTATTTTCCTGTCAGAAGACATTTTTTTATCTACTATGTGAAATTGTGTTTGCTATGACAACTGAAACCTGATGAACATGTTGTTTAGTATTTTTCTGTGAGAACATCACTTGTTATGTATGCTGATTTGTGTTTGGTGATTGTATGACAACTAAAACATGACGACATTGTTGTTTAGTTATACTCATATTTGGATGTGAAACATGAATTTGATGACATAGTTTGCTGTTGGACTGCAATTTGCTCGACGTCTTCAAATGAGAACAAAGCTGACCCGACAGGGCCTCTGCTATTTATTTATTTATGAGAAAAAGGGGCCCTTGATTTCCATTAATAGAAACCATTAGATGTTCACAACACTACGCCCAGCCTGCTACACAGGTTTCATTCATTACTAGTTTCAGCAAAGTTCTCAGGTCATAGCCACTGAATACATCACGAGTGCTACATACACTGCAAATAAAGAGACAACCATCCTACAGAGGACATCGATTTTGCCCATTATCTTCACAAGCTCTTTCATCTCCTCATTGTTATCAAGGCCATTTAGCAGCTGTTGCTTGGCCATGATCAGAGGAACTGCATCTTTAACCTTCTTCCCTGCATCTTCCTCTTCTGCCATTCCTTCAGTTACTTGTCCAACACCCCAACCTGCTGGTATTGGGATTCCTCGGCTAACCAAATAATCAACGTAGTTGCATTCCCCCACATCAGCAACTTCCCAGAAATACAAATCACACGAATCTTCCCTTTTCTACACGAATCAAATTGGAAGATCATCAACCAAACTATTAAAAGAATCAACAACTGAAAGCAACAGAACAACACTTAAACATATTATTACCCCATGATTCGAGCATTTGTAGAAGACTCGGCCATGGTTGAGGATTGTGGTTGAGACGCGACGGATGACTCTGCATGATTTGCAGCAGTGGCACCACACCAATGGCAGCGGGTTGCCATGCGCAATCGGCTGCGGTGCGCGTGTCGGCGGGGGTGTGATGAGACCCACAAGCGATGGTACGGGTGGCGACTTGGTGCATATCTAGTTGTTGCCTGTTGAAGAGCAGGTGGACGAGCAGCCAGCGAGTATGGTTGTTGTGGCCAGAGCTTCTGATGCTAGGCAGAGTAAGTAGAGAAGAGGAGAAGCAAACGTTGGATATGTCAGTTTTCTTACTTGCAGAGTAGCATAGCGAGAGAGCTTAAGGTGCAATCAACATACAACTTTGCTCAAATAGTCAAATATTTCCTTGATTCTGTAGGATTAGTGTGTCCTGTTGCTTGTTGCTAGCTGTAGGATCTGACTTTTGGTTGTTGTTTTGGTGATGTAGGCCAAGGGAAATGACTACCGTTCCAGGGTCTCTGGTCTGGGAGCTCGTGAAGAAGAACAACTGCTTCTTGATAAAACAGTTCGGCAATAGCAACGCCAAGGTGCGGTTCAGCAAGGAGCCCAACAACCTCTGCAATGTCCACTCCTACAAGTTCTCGAGTCCATAGCTCTTTGCAGTATTTTTAACCCTTTTGTTTGCAAGTGTCTCTGCAAGGAGCTAACTTGCTGTGGGGCTGATGTGGTTTCAGGCTTGGCGAGCAGCAAGACCGTGGTGGTCCAGCCATCAGCGGGAGAGGACAAGGCAGTTGTCCTGTCCACGACCAAGACCAAGAAGCAGAACACCCTTGCCAAGCTCCAGCACAAGACTCTGATGCGCAAGGAGTTCCACAAGATGGCCAAGTCTGTCAAGAATCAGGTATTACAA
Source organism: Triticum dicoccoides (assembly GCF_002162155.2). Lineage (NCBI taxonomy): Eukaryota > Viridiplantae > Streptophyta > Magnoliopsida > Poales > Poaceae > Triticum > Triticum dicoccoides. The sequence goes on along the minus strand of NC_041387.1, from coordinate 2,175,011 downwards.
CTTGTTGTTTTGAGAAGACACTTTGTTCTGCAAGTCGGACATAACTTCAGAAAAGTCTGATGCTTGCTGGGGCTGTTCCCTTAATTATGCAAAGTTTGAAAAGCTTGAGACTGATCTTCTAGTGCTAAGTTTTGAACGCTAACTTTAATTTATGTTCCTGCAGGAAATGGACTGATTCCTTTGAAATTCCCATGTTGTAAATAGTCCCTTACTCCACTCAGGTAACTCTATAATCTGTCCCGCTTCTAGGTTTCCAGCACTCGAATCTTTCGTTAGGAGAGTTTGAAGTTGTTGGTGTATTCTCAACCATTGAGCGATTTTAGTCATCCTCTTCACTGGAGTAACTCTTGTCTAGTCTCCAGGATAATAAATCATGTTCTTCCATGTTTCCAAAAATACTTGTACTCCATGTTTCCAGAAAACAGCAGCAACACACATGTGTCCAAAAATAATGGAATAAACTAGCTATGGTCTGAATAGACTTTATATTAGGATCTGGTTGAGTCTCTATGATGTTCTCTCTTAGTGTCATGTCATGTCATGAGTTTTGAGTCGTGAATATATGACTGAGTTGTATAATCCTTTCCAGGTGAGGACTTTGACCACAGAAGTACAACCAGGACAACCGTGCTGTTGGTGGTAGCTCCCAAGGTCCAAGGACGACTATATACTTTGACATCAAAGAGCCAAGCAAGGGTGTGAACCATAGTTTCGGTTGATATTTTCCACCATGTTTTGGATTGCACGAACACTTCTTGGATATAAACTGTAATTAGGCTTGTTCAAGCTATGTTACCGCGGACGTGAAGTCTTGTATGTTTTTGTGAATGTTGATCATATGAGTTATGGATTTGATCATTTAATAAGAGAATTACTGATTGTTTGATTTTTAAATGTGTATAAATCGGAATCTGTGAATTAAAAAGACCAAATATTCTACTGGACCAAACAATATTTGGGCTCTAAGAAGGCTATGGCCCAAACAAATCACATCGTGCATTTATTAGAAGCTAGAACAAAAAGGATAAATGAAATGGACCTAAAAATGTTGGGCTTGGCCCATGAAGCCATTCAAAAATTGATAAAAAAATATAGTAAAAAGGCCGAATTGTTGGGCTAGGCCCATGCAGATAACCGAATTGGACCGGGCTGAATCTTGTGCCACATTAGCTTGCCATGCTGGATGCCTACGTGGACTGGGGAGGCTGTTAGTGACCATAACGCCACAATAGGAATATTTTGGTCATAAACGTCCACGACCTTCTCACAGAGAAGGTCGCTATAGTCAGTTTACGACCCTCAGCTTTTGACCTTCTGTTTTTGGTCACAAAAAGGCCGCAAATGAAAAACTATGACCTTTCAGTGACCAATAGTGGAGGTCACAAGATAGCATATTTCTTGTAGTGAAGATTTTTCGGCCACATGATAGGCCAATTTTTGCATTGGCCAAGCTGCGTGGGGGTCTCGTCATCCTCTCCATCGGTTTGTATCGGATGAGGGAGACCCTCGTAGCCAGCTTTCACACTCGCCACGGAGACGGCGTTATCAAGCATCTTTCTGGTGGTGAAACAATCGATCCTTAGGCTTCACTATAGTACCCTTGCCCACATCCACCAACCCGCCCTTCATGTTGTAAATGAGGGTGCACGGAGTGGAGTCGACCTACAAAGACACATACGTGCGGCGTCAGAGATCCAGAAAGAACAGCAACTCAAGATTAATTAATTAGTTGAGTTGATGAAAGTGCGACGACGCGTATTTATCGTGAGGGCATCGATCTCAGCCAATGTCGACGGCCCGACATTCAAGCCAGAGACGGAGCTAGGGCTGCTGTGAGAGCTGGGCGGAGGAGCAGGTGCTGGAGGAGGTGCGGGTGCGGTTCCCATACTAGGTACGGGTATGGGTGCGATGTTCATTGAGTTGCTCCCGGTGAAGCTGGGCATGGGAAAATCACTTGGTGGCGCATTTGGATTTTGTTGCACCCATGTGACCACTGTTGGAATCAAGCTTGTAAAGGCATCCACGAAATCAGATCTACAGGCAGCGATTATCTCAGCTTTCGTCTCAGCCTTTTCTTTCTCCATCGCCCGCGCCACCTTCTCCTCGATAGTCACTTGACTGAACTTCTTTCTCTGTCTTTTGGCCTCGGGGTCCTTGCTATAATAGTACTTCCAAGTGGCCCCATCCCCGGCGCCATGCACACGTCCATATTGCGGCCGCTGGCCGGGCGGGTGTCCCATCATTATGTTCATGGCCCGGTTGAAAGGAGTGTCCCACTTGTACTTCGCCGACGACTAAGTCGAATGAGTCGACGACTCGCTCTCGGCCGCAAGCTTGTGTTGCTCTCTCTGCAAAATGGACCGTGAATCATTTACGAATGCGACTAGAATGTAGTAGACTTCGTTGGTCAGAACCTAATATGTAAAGTGGTAAAAGGATAATTACCAGTAATGTCATGAATTTCCTAGTCGGCTCGTCGGTGAAAAAATCTTTTTCTTGGAGTCCCACGAGAATCAGGCCCTAATTAAGTCGTGCTCCTGCTGGTCGGTGAACTCAGCCAATGGGTCTGGGATCCCGTGATGTTCACGTTCTGCCTCCTCCTTAGCCCACACGGGCCTCTTTCCCGTGTAACCACGACTTCCAAGGCGGTGGTTCTCCGTGTTCTTTGCCTCCAGCTGCTTGCCTCTCTCCGACCTAGCCTTGGCATGTTCTTCATTGCAAGTCTCCTTGAACTTTTCAAAGTCCTCTATCGTAATTTTCGGATTGTCTGCAACAATCTCGGCATAGGATTCATGGTCTACTTGAATCGCCTTTTCACCCTAGTTTTCCAAGCGCTCAATGCGTTGCTGAACTTTCCTAGGGCTTTTTTGTTGATTTTTTTCATGGAATCATCATCCCATGGGTCGACTCCATCATTCCGACCGGGGAACAGGAATCTTGCATGCAACCTAGTTAGAAGCAGCTTCTTCAACTGATCATTCTTCCTTATTTTTGTGGTGTTGATGTTAGAGGTATCTCGTAGGATGCATGCTAGTTGGTTGTCGTAACACGTTGCCACTTCTCGCGGCTCTATTGGCTCGAACTCGCCAGGGTGCACCGCCGTGACCACCAGTCTTCCGGTGCCGAGCTCATTTCGGCGTCGTTTCTTCTTTTCCTTCTTTCCCTCACTGGCTTGGGAGGTCCCACCTTCCGTGCTATAGTTAGGAACATCATCAGCGCTAGTCTAAGTGCGGTGTTGTTCGTGGCATCAGTGTTGGCGCCAACGCCACCACCGTCATCATCCGTCATGACAAGGTGGTCCGGACACCCAGCTTCCTGTCTCTCCTGATCCGCCAGAAAGTCGAGGTAGGCTTGTGCTCGACTTAATTGGGAGTGAGAACCTCGGCCTCATCGGTGTCGGTCATGTTTCCTAGGGTTCATTGTCATAGTCGTTTAATTATCGAGCTTTATATAATAGAGTGAATAATGACAAAAAAAGTGACCTCTGTTTTGCCAGAAATGTCGTTTCATTCCCGTCGCGACAAATCTCAAGCACTCGATATGTCCAACTTTCTAGCACAAGTCGTGCCGAAATTCACGGAAAATTTCGGCATGACCTTTGCTAGAAAGTGCACATATAGAGCGCCTGAAATTTGCCAAAATGGAAATGAATCAACATTTACGGCAAAACATAGGTCACTTAGCAATCGGTTTCCGGCAAAACAAGCACAGACATATATAGTAGCAGCAACATAAGCTGCAAAACTGATAACTGGCATTCTACAGTGCTGCAAAAGTGATATTCAACGGCTCTGATAATCAACAGTACAACAACATAGATTGGCAACTCTGAAACTTAGAGGCCACTCCAGCATCAGTACAACAAATTAGAGGCAAAAGTACAACAACTTAGCAGCCAAATCATCACACACACACTGTATTTACTGAATCATGCATGATTCAGCTAACTGAATTTACTGTCAATTGCATGATTCAGTGTGCTCTAACTGAATTTCAAAAACAGCAGCAGCACACATGCATCAATATTAATACTAACTATCACTGGGCTAACACTAACACTAACAGCAATTAACTAACTAGCACTAACAGCAAATTAAGCTAACTTACACTAACTAACACTAACGGCAATTAAATTAAGCTAACTAACTCTTGGGAGGGGAGGGAAAGGCACATGTCTAGTGCTTGCTGGCGTTGCTGGGCGTCGCCGGCTGCTTCATAGAGGGAGGCGCTGAAGGGGTCGGGGTCGGTGGCCGGCGTCGGGGTCGCCGATCTGCA
>NC_041387.1:2158480-2170449 GCF_002162155.2 Triticum dicoccoides | reverse complement strand
AGGAAGAGGGGGCGGGGGGCATACCGGAGCGGGTGGGGGTCGGGGCGGGGCGGGGCGGGGCGGGTCTGGCGTCGGCGGCGGCGTGGGCGGTGGCGTCAGAGGGGATCGACGAGTGGAGCGAGTGAGAGAGACAGGAAAGAGGGGGCTAGCGGACTGGTGATATAGCTAACTTAGCTATAGCGCGTTTTGGCAAAACGCGCTATAGCTAAGTTAGCTATAGCGCTGGTCCCGCAAAAACGCGCTACTGCTTGTGTTTTTTTCTTTTTTTCTCTTTCTTTTTTTATTTTCCTTTTTCTTAGCTATAGCGCTTCCCTGGATAAAACGCGCTACTGCTATCGTTTTTTTTCTTTTTTTTATTTTTCTTTTTTTATTTTTATTTTTATTTTTTTATTTTTCTTGCATTTCATTTTCCACAACTTATTAGTACCTTTTTCTTTTCCTTTTAATTTCATTTGGCAAAACTTCCTTTCTTTTTCTTTTTCTGTTTCTTTCATTTGCACTTTTCTTTTTCTTTTTCTTTCATTTTGCAATATACCATTGTTACCCTCCGGATAATAATTAGTATAATATATATCTTACATCATTTGACTGCTATCGGCAGTATACAAAATAGCTAGACACACACAAACTTTGGGATTAGTTTGTCAGCTTGGGCGACGACGACGCTTCAGACTGATCTTATTGCCTCTTTTGTTCGTTGTCGAATGATTGAGCCCATGGTCGTGACTTTTCCTTCTCCCGGGATTACGATCTTTCGTAGGTAATGTAGTCTTCATTCTTCTTTTGACATATGTTTCGTCGTCATCAGCATCATCTTCCGTCATCGGATCACCGTACTGGCCATAGTCTTCCTCGTTGGTGACTCCATCCATTCCGGTGATGCTCCTTTTGCTTCTCCTCACGACAACACAGCTGGGATTGATTGGATCAGTTATGAAGAAACATTGTGTCACGTGTTTAGCGTGTACCCATGGCTCATTTTTGGCGATGGCGTTAACGGTACCGCTATCATCGGAGTCGGGTATACACATGGTAGTGAAATGTCGGTTTTCTCTGTGTACATTTTTAGCCCATCTGACACGGAACATCGTCGCGCTATGCAATCCAGAGTAGTTAAGCTCCCATATCTCTTCGACCCTTCCGCAATATCTTTCAATTACATTCCCGGTCATGGCTTCCATTGTCACCCCTGAGTTTTGGTCATCACTGTTTATATCTTTCTCCTCCGTGTAGAACGTGTACCCGTTGATATTGTATGCTTGATAAGTCGCGAGGTTGGTCGAGGGGCCATGTGCTAAGGCGTATATGAGTGTTCCGTTCGGACAACCCTCTTCCAGGGGATTAGCCAGAACTCGCTCTTTGAGCCAACACAAGAAAGTGGAGTTGTGCTCTCTAATAACTTCAGCGTCCGTCTTGTGCACCCCACGGTCACGGTACTTCTTTCCGATGGTCACTTTGTGCAGTGTCACAAAATCTTCTAGCACATCTATGTGTTGTAGCACTACTATGTTTGCCCTGTCAAGGTCGTTTTGTCGGCCCGAGCGTAACACATTCACATCCCTATGACCGTTGGTGTGACCTTCGCCTTCGAGCCTTCCACAGTGCTTGTTGACGGGCAAACCAACAACAGGGTCTTTGGTTAGATAACTCTCACAGAAAGAGATGCAATCTTTGGTCAGATATCCCTGGGCTATTCCTCCATCTGGACGGGACATGTTACGAACGAATCCTTTGATGACCCCATTCATCCTCTCGAACGGCATCATGCTATGCAGGAATGTCGGCCCTAGGTCGATGATGTCGTCCACGATGTGGACACATAGATGCACCATGACATCAAAGAATGCAGGCGGGAAGTACATCTCTAGCTCATTCAGTATGACAACGATCTCTTCCTGTAGCCTATGGAGTTGCTTCACACCGATCGACTTTCAAGAGATAGCATCAAAAAAGTGGCATAGGTCAGTAAGCGTCTCACGCACATGTGTGTCCATAATCCCTCTAAGTGCAACCGGGAGTAACTGCGTCATCATCACATGACAGTCGTGAGACTTCATCCCACTGAACCTTTTTTTCTTATTGTCCAGATATCTGCTTATCTTCCCACAGTATCCGGAACTAACTTTGATTCCAGCAAGGCACTTGAACAATTGATCGAACTCATTCGGATCTAAGGTGAAGCAAGAGGGGGGGGCAATATTGTTCTTCCTTCTTGCTTACTTTTTTGCCCCTATCTTTTGTCTCCATCTCCGTCTCGATCTCCTCTGATGACCTTTTACCGGGCATTTGGAGATCTTTCCTGATTTACAAAAATTCCAAGTCTTTTCTTGCCTTCGACCCATCCTTGGTCCTCTACGGCATGTTCATCAATGGTCCAAGCAAACTCTCAAGGATATTTTTTTTGATATGCATTTGATCAAGGCTATGAGGCGTGTCGAGTATGGGCCAGTATTCCAAGTCCCAGAAAACAGATCTCGTCTTCCATATCTTCAGCAGGGGCTCCGGCGCCTTTTTATTCGTCTTTCCCAGCGTGGGGCACTCTTCCAAGTTCTTTAATAACTCATATAGTTTTGCACCATACGCTTATGTGGAGGACCTCGATGCTCAGCCTTACCATTGAATAGATCTCCACGCTTTCTCCATGGGTCATCCTTCTCGAGCCATCTTTGATGCCCCATGTACACGATTTTCGAAGACCCGCCATCTTTCTATAGCTGCAGAGAAGTTGTATCATCCATGCACCTCGTGCATCCGCAATATCCGTGGCACACCTGGCCGGAGAGATAGCCGTAACCGAGATAGTCCTGCACCATCGTGATCAGCGCGGCTCTCATGTAGAAATACTCTCCTTTGCTTGCATCCCATGTCTTGGCCAGCGTTGTCCATAAGGTCTGTAACTCCTCTTTCAGTAACCCGAGATACAGTTTTATATCATTTCCCGGTTGTCTCGGCCCTTGAATAAGCATAGCCATGTGTATGTATTTTTCCTTCATGCACAACCAGGGGGGAGGTTGTACATCCATACAAACATGGGCCATGTGCTATGATTGGTGTTCTGGTTGCCAATGGATTCATGCCTCACTACTAGCGCCAAGCACGATGTTCCTTGGATCATTTGCGAAAAATTCAAATTCAGCATTTACTGCTCTCCACTGGCTAGCATCTGTGAGGTGTCTCAGCTTCGTTTTATCTCCATCATCTGGCTTCACCCTCTCCGCGTGCCAGCGCATAAGCTTTGCTTCCTTAGGATATACTAAATACCATTGTAGACGCGGAGTGATCGAAAAGTACCATACAGCTTTCTGTGGAGCTTTCTTTCCGGCCTTTTTATATCGTGAAGCATTGCACTTTGGACAGATGGTTTTTTCCGCGTGCTCGTTCCGATATATGATGCAATCATTGATGCATGTGTGATATCTAATATGTGGCAGATTAAGAGGGCACACGATTTTCTTTGCCTCCTCGACACTAGTAGGACACAGGCTTCCCGCGGGAAGAACCTTCTTTAGGTACTTCAGAAGCTCATCCAAGCTTGTATCTGTCCATTTGTTTTTTGCCTTCATCTTTAGAAGTTCTAGTGTGAAACTCAAGCAGGTCACCTCGGGATTATTGCAACCATCATACAAAGGAGTCATCGAGTCTACCTCCAGTTGTGCCAGTTTGGCCTCCTCTCTAGAAGTAGCTCTGTCGCTAGTTGTCTTCTTGCGAAGCAGGTCTCGAACATGCAGGTCCCGCATGGCTGAACTTAGTAGCGAAAAAGATGGTGGCGTGTCCGCGTCTTCTCTGCCTTGAACTGCCTCTTCGCCATTGACATTTCCGAGGCTGTCTTCCTCTTCGGGCACATAATCGGTCATCTCTTCGTCTGGTGGCCCCATGTCGTTATTTCCTGCCCCGTCGACGTCCTCCTCCTCCTCCTCATCATCATCATCATATTCACTTATCCACCGAGTATGGCCATGCATGAAACCATGCATGAGCAGGTGCGCCTTGAATTTACCACCCTTAAAGGGGTTGAGCCTGACTCTTCCTTTTCATTTTTGACACGAATATAAAACATCCCTCAGTCTTTTTTCATACATGTCATCCACAACGGATTGCCAGTATCTTTCCACCATCCTTCCATTGACCTTCATGATCACCTGCGGGTGGAGCAAATATTATAACCACATATATATGCATGCATGGACGAAATTCATACAAAAATTTGGCATGACCTTCCCTAAACATAGGACATATTGAATTTGCATGCCCGAAATTCGCCGAAACGGAATTGAATTGACAATTCGGCAAAACATAGGCAACTAATGTCACCCACATTATTTCATCAAATACACAATGTAGGCAACTCAAATTATGCCACACACAATTCGGTATATATATTCTCATATCGCCCATATATATATAATTTCGGTCCTATCCACACAAACGCCTTTTTTTCTCACCTATGTGTCGAGAGGGATATCGAGCACATTTCTTCTTAATTACCTAGTAGATCTAGATATATAGCTCTAACTAGCTAGCTAGCTAGCTAGTGAGAGAGAGAGAGAGCTAGCTAGCTAGGGAGATGGTGGGAGAGGATAGGGAGAGAAGAGGGAACGCATTAATGGAAGTGGGAGGAGGGAAAAGAAGAGGGGGAGTAAGGGGGGCTCTAATGGAGGGGTGGTGGAGGGGCAAAGAAGAGGGGGAGGGAGGGCTCTAATGGAGGGGTGGTGGTGGGGGAGGATTGAAAGGAACACGCAAGGTGCAAGGAAAGGGGGAGAAAGGAAGGGGGAAGAAGAGAGGGGAGGAAGAAGGGGAAAGGTGGTAGGTGGCTGCCGGGCATAGCGGTAGCGCGGGTCTCCTATGCGCGCTACTGCTATGGAAGCTTGCAAAATATCTACAGCTAGGGTTGCACTACTTATAGCGCGGGTTAGAAACACACGCTACTGGTAAAATGTTATACATAGAAAAATTAGCAGTAGCGCACTTGGACAAACAGGCGCTATAGATCCTAAACTAGCAGTAGCGCAGGTTGGAGGACAGGCGCTGCTGCTATGTTTTGACCAGGGGGTGTGGTGTGTTACACTTAGTAGTAGCATGGGTCTAGGTAACAAGCGCTGCTGGTAACTAATACCAATAGCGCTGTTTATAGCCAGCGCTACTAACTACTAGTAGCGTTGGGTAGCAAACAAACGCCACTGGTAAACTTCTATCTATAGGCATTTTCCTAGTAGTGCATGTACACGTACGTACAACGACCAGGGTGCAAGAAAGAAAATACGGCCACGTACGTACATACGGGCAAGGTCTCAAACGCCTACTCACGCATACGTACGGCCAGGGCTCGTGTACATGGCTGGGTCAGAAATGGAGAAACAGTGTCGTCGTCGTGTTCATGGGGAGCCAACCGGCTAGGTTGGAATGGCATGCGTCGTCGTGTTCACCCTGAGGGCTTGGATGGAACAGGCGATGGAAGAAACAACATCGTCGTCGTGTTCATGGGGAGCCAACCGGCTAGGTCGGAATGGCATGCGTCGTCGTGTTCATCCGGAGGGCTTGGATGGAACAGGTGATGGAAACGAGTCCTGGCGTATAGCAGAACGGAGGAAACGGCCTTGTGTTCGACCGACCACATTCGAAACGGGATCTTGTTCATCGAGAGGGGTCTGGCGTACCGCAAAACAGAGGAAATAGACCTCCTACTGTCGAAATGGGGGTCCTTTTGATCGGGAGGGGTGTGGCGTACCACAAAACGGACGAAACGAACTTGTGTTGGAGCGCTACGGTCGAAACGGGGGTCCTGTTTATTGGGAGGGGTCTGGCGTACCACAAAACGGGACTCCACAGGATACTGTTCATCTCCACCGTCGACCTCCTCCAGCCTCCACGGGATGTTCATCCACCGTCGACCTCCTCCAGCCTCCACGGGCTCCTGTTCATCCAGCCTCCACCGCGTGCTTCTCCACCGGCTACTGTTCAACCACCCCTCCACGGGCTCCTGTTCAACCACCCCTACACGGGCTACTGTTCATCCACCCCTCCACCATCTACCCTTCATCCAGCCCTCCACGGGGTCGTCCTATTCATCCAGCCCTCCATGGGGTCCTTTTCATCCGGCCCCAACCGACTCGATCGATCAGGGTCCTATTCATCCAGAGGCAACGCCACGGGGTCCTATTCATCCACCCCCACCATTCACTATTCATCCAAACCCCCCTGTAACACTAATTGTTCATCCAGAGGTAGCATCGATTGGCTTCAGTTAGCAGCAGTAGCGAAGGAATCGCTCGATGGGGTTCAGTTAACAGCCATTGATCGATCGCTCGGGTTCAGTAACGCGTAGCCTGCAGTGCAATCGCTCGGGTTTAGTTAGGCGACGCCTCGCTCGGGTTCAGTTAGAGCCCAACGCCTCGCACACACGCGCGTACGTGTACATTTCAGAATATCTTATAGGACTCATATTGACATGAGCATTCAATAAGCAAAACCAGATCTTAAAATAAATAAGTATTCAAATTAGCATGCATTCAATAAGCAAAAGTAAATCATCTCTTGCGTCCGTACATCGTCGATTATTATCACTAATACATCCCGAATAGTATCATGCATATAACATTACTAATACAACTAAAACCCTAGCAAACGACGGGTATCGACGCGGGTGGTGGACACCCAAAGAGAAGGAACAATCACATGATCATAGCTCCAGGGAGATCCCTAGAGAACCTGCCAGGTATTGGAGAGCTTATGGTACAGCGCAACCAAGTAGTGATGGACGTGTGCATCCTCCTTGCTGACACGGTGACGTACCACCTCCGCAGGGTCCTCAAGCCTCTCGACCGTCACTGGGCCACGCGACCGCCACCAAAGGAGGTTCGGTTCAATGATGGGCTGACTCCTCACCAAGCTACGCCCCCCGGTAGGTAGCGCCTCCCAGTACCAGCCAAATGGAGTCCAGTCCCGGACATGGCCCATCCGGTCAAGCAGGTGTCCTCCGCCGAGTCGACGACGAGGATGCGGGATAGGCATCATCGACGTCGATGCGGGAAAATTGCTTTAACTAAAAAATAATAACAAATATGACATGTTCAACTAGTTCTATTAATTCAACTAGTTCTTACTAAAAATAAACTTACTATAAATAAAAATAAACTAGTACCTAATTAGTACCTAGTTCTTACTAACTAATTACCTAGGAACTAACTGCCTTAATTACCATCTAATTTTATAAACTAGGGGTGGAAAGTGGTAGCGGATAATCCAAAATTTGATGCAATAGATGAACCCTAACTAATTTGATGCAATTAAAATTTGAAGAACCCTAGGCAGAGGTAGGGGAGGGGAAGGATCTGGCGTGCTCACCTCGGGTGCCTGCGGCGAGGGAGGGGTAGGCGGCGTCGAGGTCGGGGTCGGGGCTCGGGCGCGTGGCGGAGGGTGGCGTCGAGGTCGGTGTCGGGGATGGCGTCGAGGTTGCGGGCGGCGTCGAGGTCGGGCTCGGGTGCGGCGTCGAATCCAAGGTCGGGGGCGGCGTCGAGGGTGTGCGGAGAGTGACGGGAGAGCGCGTGGCAGCCGACGGGCGATGGCGGCGGCGACAGTGGAGGAGTTGGGATTTGGGGGAAGTGGCCGTGGGGAAGAACGAACGTGCGGTTAAGTCAAAAGTAGCAGTAGCGCTTTTCGGGAAGTGCGCTACTGCTAAGTTAGCTATAGCGCGTTCCTGGATACGTGCTACTGCTACTCCTTTCTCTTTTTTCACCTTTTCATTTATTTTTCTTTATATTTTATTTTTTTCTTTTCTCCTTTTTCTATTTCTTTCATTTTCATTTACTTTTCTATTTGCTTTCCATTTAATTTTAACTCCTGTATCAATATCGCCTTTCTGCGTAAACGCGCTGCTACAATGCATGTAGCAGTAGCGCTGTTCGCCGTAGATCGCTACTACTATGTGTAGCCTATCGGCTATGCTGTGGGAATTTTAGTGGTAGCGCATTTATCTACATGCGCGCTACTGCTACAATTGTATCTGTAGCGCGGTTTACGCCAACGCGTTACTGCTACTTAGCACTAGCGTGGTTTTTTGACACGCGCTATTGCTAAAGTTCTGTGTATAAGGTTTTCCCTAGTAGTGTTCCTCTTTTCTTCTTTTTACTTATTTTACGTTTTTCTCTCCACTAACCTAAAATCTATACTAACCTAAAATGCACTAACAGTAGAACTAACCTAAAAAATTCTATGAACAAAAAAAAACATCATCTATATATATTAAAATAACATACATCATATGAACAGAAAAAAAATCATACATCAATACATACAACAACAAAAGTCATAAAAAAATGGTCGGCGGCGCTCACAGCGAGTACGACGATGACGAGGTAGGGCGTCGGCGTTGGGCTAGGGGCGGCGCAGGGACAGCGGCGGGGGCAGACGGCGGCGACGACGTCAGGGCAGGGGCGTCGCGGGGAAGGCGGCGATGGTGGGCGTGGGCGACGGCGATGGCGACGACAGGCGCGGGCTACGGCGAGGGCGAGGGTGACGGCGGGGGCGGCGGGCGATGGCAGGGCAGCCTGGCGGCGTCGTTGTCGTTCCGGCCGTCGGGGGGAATGCGAGATGAAACTGAAATTTTTGATAAGTGTTTCTTATATACTCTAAGCATTGGTCCCGGTTCGTGCCACCAACCGAGACCAATGCCCCCCTTTAGTCCTGGTTGGTGCCACCAACTGGTACCAAAGGTCAATTTCCAACAGCCCAAAGGGCGGGAAGAAGGGACCTTTGGTCCCGGTTGGTGGCACCAACTGGGACTAAACGGGGACATTGGTTCCGATTGGTGCCACGAACCGGTACCAATGCACCCCTTTAGTCCCGGTTTGTGCCACCAACCAGGACCAAAGGCCTTGTGCTGCCCTGTGGCTAGTTGAGAGGGTCTCAGAGTGGTTTATAAGCACGGCTGCACTGACCACTTCGAGCTCCTCTCCACTGCAGGCTTACAGGCCTAATCTGTCACTTCTATGCATGTGGGCCTATTCGGCTTACTGCGGGCCTGAATCCGTCCCATCGTTGGGTTTCTAGTCGTATTCAGGGCGTGCTATCCCAGTAGGTGGCATTTTTTTATTCTTTTCCAGTTTTTTGTTTTGTTTTTTTCATTATTTATTTTCTTTTGTTTTTGGCTTTATTTTTTAAAATTCAGTTTGCTTTTAGGTAATAAAAATTATTAACTTTCTGTTAGTGCCCTTTGTTTTCCAATTTGAATAGTTTAAATTTGAGTTTTTAAAATTTAAGTGAATAGTTTAAATTTTAATAGTTTACTATAAAGATAGATTTTTAAGTGATTCTTTTTCTGCTATTTAATATTACTGTGTTTTATCATTATATTCAAAAACAGATTTTGTTCTTTTAGTTTCTAACAAAAAATTCTTTATGAAAAATTCTTTTTGCAATTAAAGTTTCTAACAAAAAAATTCTTTATGAAAATTCATTTTGCTTGCATTAACGTTATGAAAATTCTTTATGAAAATTCTTTATGAAAATATGTTGATAATTTCGGTTGCATTAACGTTATATAATTTTAGTTTCAATAATAATAGAGGTTTATAAAAGTTTTTAGAGTTGATTCCTTTTGCTACTGGAGTTTTATAAAAGCTTTTTAGTTGATTGCTTTTGCTGTTGAAAGATATTATAGTATTGTTTTAGTTGATCATAATAGAATATTTAGTTGATTGTTTTTAGTTCATTGTTTTACCTATTAGTTCATTCTTTTTGCTATTAGTTCATTCTTTCAGCTAAATGACCCTTAAATTGGAAAGCACTACAAATGAATTCTGAAAAGGTTAAAAGTTGGCATGGTATCATCATTTCACCCACATAGCATGTGCTAAAAAGTTGAGAGGGTTACGACAAAAACAGGATGCACTTCATGTACAAAATAGACAATCTCTTTGGAAGTATCAGGGTTTCGGACAAAAACTCATTTATTACAAAGGGATTTCATTTGTTCACATGTAACTGCAGTGATATTCTAGATCAACGACATCATCATAATAGTTGTGGATAAAAAGTCATCACTTTTTCTTCGCTTGTGTCCTTTGCTTATTGCGCTGTAACCATGGATAATCTTCATCGTTTAACACGGTACTTGGGTCAGCCTTGACTTTGAAGGGAGGAATTTCATGAAACTTTTCATAATCTTCAAACATGTCTGTCTTGCCCTCCAATCCCACGATGTCTCCTTTTCCTGAAAGAACTATGTGGCGCTTTGGCTCATCGCATGATGTATCCGCTTCCTTATCTTTTCTTTTTCTCGGTTTGATAGACATGTCCTTCACATAGAAAACCTGCACCACATCATTGGCTAGGACGAATCATTCATCTGTGTACCACAGATTGTTCAGATCCACTGTTGTCATTCCGTACTCTGGGTCTACCTGTAGCCCGCCTCCTGACAGATTGACCCATTTGCACTTCAACAAAGGGACCTTAAAATCATGTCCATACTCAAGTTCCCATATGTCCACTATGTAACCATAATATGTGTCATTTCCCCTCTTGGTTGCTGCATCAAAGCGGACATCACTGTTTTGGTTGGTGCTCTTTTGATCTTGGGCGATCGTGTAAAATGTATTCCCATTTATCTCGTACCCTTTGTAAGTCATTATAGTTGAAGATGGTTCCCTCGCCAACGAGTACATGTCACCAGAAACAGTGTTGTCACCCCTGAGACGTGTTTGCAACTAACTGCCGAAACTCCTGATGTGTTCACATGTAATCCAATCGTCACACTGGTCCGGGTGTTTGGAGCACAGAATGTTCTTGTGTTCATCGACATATGGGGTCACCAAGGTAGAATTCTGTAGAACTGTGCAGTGTGCTCGAGACAAAGAATTCTCGTCCCTACATATTATTGAGTCCCCTCCTAGTGTGCCTTTTCCACCCAGTCTCCCCTCATACTGCGATTGAGGGAGACCTATCTTCTTAAGGTCAGGAATGAAGTCAACACAAAACCCCCTCTATTTGATAGCCCATGGTGATGCTTCCTTCTGGCCTAGTGCGGTTACGGACATATTTCTTTAGGACTCCCATGAACCTCTCAAAGGGGAACATATTGTGTAGAAATACAGGGCCTGAAACAACAATCTCGTCGACTAGATGAACTAGAACGTGCGTCATGATATTGAAGAAGGATGGTGGGAACACCAGCTCGAAACTGACAGGACATTGCGCCACATCACTCCTTAACCTTGGTAGGACTTCTGGATTGATCACCTTCTACGAGATTGCATTGAGGAATGAACATGGCTTCACAATGGATAATCGAACGTTTTCCAATAGAAGCCCCCTCAATGCAACCGGAAGCAGTTGTGTCATAATCACATGGCAATCATGAGACTTTAGGTTCTGGAACTTTTTCTCTGCCATATTTATTAGTCCCTTTATATTTGACGAGTAGCCAGATGGGACCTTCATACTGAGAAGACATTCAAAGAAGACTTCCTACTCTTCTTTGGTAAGAGCGTAGCTGGCAGGACCTTCATACAGGGCTCCAGTAATCAAGTCTATCTCAGGTGGCACCGTCCTTCAGGCTCCAGTAATCAAGTGTGTCTGCTACATTTCCCAGACTCCAGAAGTTAGATTTTTAAGGAATGGAGGGATGGGAGGAGTGGGTTTGGGAGGCAGAAGTGAAAGCTATGCCCTTATTGGAGGAACTTCGTATCACTTCTTGCAAACTAGGTCGTATGCCTCCCGGACTTATGTCCCATGCAATGGCATTGATGAAGCTAGATATATGGAACGTCCGAGGTCTCCACTCTAGAGAATTTTGCTTCCTTTGACCTCGACCTATTACTGAAGCTTAAAATCAGTTACTGCCCAGAGCTCAAGACACCTCAGGAGATGGCTGCAGTACGGAGACTCGAGCTAAGCATTTTCAACAGCGAAAGTCAAGTTCTGTTCTACATGCAGATTGTAAAGCCTGGTCATTTGCAGGGGGGCACCGGCAG
>NC_041387.1:2137206-2158198 GCF_002162155.2 Triticum dicoccoides | reverse complement strand
CTAGATCTAGGGTTTATACCTTTTCCAAGAATTACACTCGGTAAAGGATAATACCTTAGATCTAGGTTACCTTTTCCTAATAGCAGCTCTCGCGAAAATAAGAAATACCAAGACCAGCACTCATAAATGACAGTCCTCCTTGTCTATGCAAGATCTAGGAATGCTACAACGACATCACAAAGGATTACGCATGCAGCTGCCGGGCATGATTTCATGTGCCGCTTTGCTGATCTGCAATTTTCAATGATGAAACCCTAGCACAACAATAAATTTCTTGAATATTGCATGCATGCCCAAAAAATGCAGGGGCGTGGCACGTGTCATGCGGTTGCCTCTTTTTGGAGCACGAGAAGTTTCGAGGCCAACCAAGCAACAGGACCCCACGGCCTACACAAACCAAACATGTTCCCTCTAGATACCCAAAGACTAGCTCCGAGACGGTGCAATTTACAAGCGGCCTCATGGCCAGGAGGCGTACTTGAAATGCGCCCAAGCTTTTACCACACCCTGATAGGGCCGTGTCATGACACCGTGTTGTATCTCGAGGAATTTCGGCATCATACGATTTTCTGAGGATTTTAACGGTTGCATCAGGCATGACACTGAGGTTCTTTCAGTAACCCAGTGTTAGGGCATGTCCCTCCCTCGTCAACATGTGGCCTAGGCATGTCGCGAAGACATCATTAAGGATTTCCCATGCAGCTTCTAGGCATGCTTTCAAGTGTCTCCTTGCTGATCTGTAATTTTCGGCGATGGAACCCTAGCACAACAATAAATTTCTGGAATATTGCACGCGTGCCAGAAAAATGCAGGGGTGTGGCACGTGTCATGCAGTTGCCTCCATTTAGAGCACGAGAAGTGTCGAGGACAACGGACCAACAAGACCGTCACTTCCTGCACAAACCAGACGCGTTCCCTATCGGTACCCAGAGATTAGCTTGGAGACGGTTCGGTTTACAAGGGCGTCAGGGGAGTCTTACTCGAAATGCGCCCAAACTTTTAGCACACCTGATAGGGCCGTGTCATGACACCGTGCCAGATCCCGAGGAATTCAGACATCGTACGTTTTTCTGAGGATGTTAACGGTTACATCAAGAATAACACCGAGGTACTTTTGGTAACCTAGTGGAAGGACATGCCCCTTCCTTGTCTGTGCAAGGCCTAGGCATATTGCGAAGACACTACAAAGGATTTCACATGCAAAACTGGGCATGATTTCATGTGCCACATTGCCGATTTGCAATTTCCAGCGATGAAACCCTGGCACAACAATAAATTTCTCAAATATTGTACGTGTGCCTGAAAAATGCGGGGGCGTGGCATGTGTCATTCGGTTGCCTCCTTTTAGGGCAAGGGACGTTTCATGGCCAATGGAGCAACATGACCCGCACTTCCTGCAAAAACCGAACACGTTCCCTCTTGGTACCAAGAGACTAGCTCCGAGACGATGCGATTTACAAGTGGCATGAAGGGCAGCTTACTCTAAACGCACCCAAACTTTTACCACACCCTGATAGGGCCGTGTCATGACACGGTGCCAAATACTGAGGAATTCTGGCATCGTACGATTTTCCGAGAATTTTAACGGTTGCATTAGGCATGACACCGAGGTACTTTCGGTAACCCTGTGGAAGGACATGCCCGTCCCTCGTCTATGCAAGGCCTAGGCATGGTACACGGACATTACAAATAAAAAAATGTCAGCATCGACCATTAAGAACATGGACGGTAACCCGGTGGAAGGACATGCCCCTCCCTCGTCAGTGCAAGGCCTAGGCATCGCACAAGGAGATTACAAATAAAAACACGCCAACATCGACCATTAAGAAGATGGCCTATCTCTTTGAATGTTCTCTGCTCGAAACGGGTGAACATTTAAAAGTGATAGTCTATCTCCTTAACAAGAGTGTAATGAATACCGAAACTTACTACATCTGGACTATCCCACTATTTAAACAAGTTATGTTGCTTGTCTCTACGCGAGGTGGGATTAAAGTTTGATGGTTGCCTTATCTTTACCGAGAGCTACTCTCAGCAACTATTGACTTACCTGGTTGCTCTCGGTACAGGTATGGTTGGATCATAAAATTAATACATATTCTTAATTGTGGACACCGAAGTTTAATTAAATTGTTGGACTATTGGACAATGGAGGTAGGCAAGGTGGAACCAAATAGGCAACCGTTAATTTTCTGAGAGCTGCTTTCGGTAGAGAAGTCAAAATGTGGCTGTGCTGTTAACCATCGCCGGATGTGCCATGTGGCAGAACGTTGTCATGCGGCACTGCTTGGCTCTCGGCAAATACTGCCTTTGCCGACTGTTGCCTTTTTGTCGAGCACCACTCTCGGCATTGACATGTGTTGCCCGAGATGCTTCTTTTGACGAGAGTGACTCTCGACGTTTATTACTTTGCGGAGCACCCGTGTTTTGCCTCTCGGCGAAGACCCTAACACCCGGCATATATGAAATTTCCAGTAGTGTGGATGGCCAGCCTCGACATTGTAGATTTTCAGCCGTGAGGCAACGTTGATACACTGCCAGCCACATAGACAACTTACAACTGTTAAATTATGATCTAAATTCTAGTATCATGTTGGACTAGACGTAGTACAACCGGTTGGGCCTTTGCGTTGACGTCGACGCGTACGAGTACAACTCGTTTACTTGTCCTCCAAGGACTCTCATGTATTGCCCTCTTATATACCTCATGTAGTCGCACCTCAGACGGCCTGTCGTCTCGTGCTTGTAATACTCCTCCTCATAGTGATTGCGCCTTCGTGCGTCCGTGGTTTTCTCCCGCAAGGGTTTCCACGTAAAAATCCGTGTCTCTTTTGTCTCGTTTATTTCTCGTTATTATCTAACAAGTGGTATACAGAGCCAAGTTTACAGATACAAGATTTGAGACAAGAGTTTAGGGTTTGACGTTTCGTGCGCCGCCGCCGTGGCGCTATCCGTCGAATTTGATTTCCGCTGCTGCTGCGAGACGACACCGAGTCGGACGGGAGTTCCTTCTATACGCGTTCATATAATCCAAGACAGCCGCTGTGTCCGATCGATCGAGCTGCGCGTTGCTGCAGCTTGTTTTTCGCCGGTTGGGTTCGCTTCAAGTCCCGAGGCAGCAGGGACGATCTGACTCCACATCATCACGCAAAGGAATTACCACTACTGCTACTTCTGGTCACGTCAAGCATTGATCGGCTCGTACTATATCAACTAGTACAGTACCGTGGAGATATCCATCCACTCACGTGAAGGCTAGTACTATTGAGTACTAGTTGATCAGATTTATTTTCTCATCTGATTGTTACATCCACGCAAAGAGCTACCAGGTGCTATCTTTTTTTTGTTCTTTGTTCCGCAAATTAATTCTATCAAGGATTTTTCTACCGGCTTGTACTACTTTGTGTACACAGATTTTCTCGACTCATGGCATCCATGAAGTACGATCTTCCGTTGCTGGACCGTGACACAAGGTTTAACCTATGGCAAGTCAAGATGCGGGCGTTGTTGGCGCAGGCCGACTATGATGTAGCACTGGATAGTTTTGGGAAGAACCGAATTCAGGACTGGACTGATGAGGAGAAAAGAATTGATTGTAAGGCTTTGTCACAAATTCAACTCCATTTGCATAATAATATTTTGCAGGAAGTTTTGAGCGAGAAAACTGCCGCCACTCTATGGTTAAAGCTGGAAGGGATTTGCATGACTAAAGATCTCACCAGCAAGATGCATCTGAAGCAAAAATTATTCCTGCACAGGTTACCCGAGGGAGGTAATGTTTTGAATCATATTTCAGAATTTAAAGAAATCATATCTGATCTAGCTGCAATGGAGGTTAAGTATGAAGAGGAAGATACTGCTTTAATGTTACTTTGTTCACTGCCAAGTTCTTATACCAATTTTAGAGACACCATATTATACAGTGGTGATACTCTCACACTTAATGAAGTTTATGAAGCTTTGAACTCTAAGGAGAAGATGAAACTAATGGTGCCTCATGATGGTTCAAGTTCATTCCAAGCCGAGGGATTATTTGTTCGTGGCAGGACAAAGGAGAAGAACTCCAATAATGGAAACAGAGGCAAAAGTAAGAACGGCTATAGGGGCTGGTCGCAATCCAGAGACAAGAAGTATTGCAAATATTGCAGGAGAGACGGGCATGACATCTTTGAGTGTTTCAAGTTGCAGAACAAGGAAAAGAGGAAAGGTAACAAACAAGGTGACAATTCTGCTAATGTTTCTCGTGATGATAGTTCCGATGATGCTCTTGTCGTTATTGCTGGATGTGCTAAGACCAATGATGAGTGGGTACTTGACACTGCATGCACTTTTCATATGTGTCCACATAGAGATTGGTTTAATTCTTTTGATTCCACTACTGCTGTTGGTTCCGTTTTGGGTTTTGATAATTCACCATGCAAAATTGAAGGCATAGGTTCTATTCGAATCAAGATGTTTGATGGCATAATCAGAACTTTGATAGATGTTCGGTATATTTCGAAGATGAAGAGAAATCTTATTTCTATGAGTGCCCTTGATGCAAAGGGATACAAGTATTCAGGTGGAGATAGTGTTTTGAAGGTCACCAAAGGCTCCCTTGTTGCGATGAAAGGTGACATAAGTTCGACCAATGGTCTTTATTACCTTTGAGGTTCTACCGTTTTAGGTAACGCTACTCCAGTTGTTTCAAAGAATTCTGATTGTGATGCTGCTAACCTTTGGCATATGCGTCTTGGACATATGAGTGAACTTGGTTTAGCAGAGTTAAACAAGAGAGGTCTTCTTGATGGATATGAACCTGGTAAATTGAAATTTTGTGAGCATTGCATCTTCGGCAAGCACAAGAGGGTGAAGTTCAATACTTCGAACCATACAACTGAAGGTATTCTTGATTATGTGCATTCTGATTTATGGGGACCATCTCGCAAGAAGTCACTAGGTGGTGCAAGTTACATGCTGACTATTATTGATGATTATTCGAGAAAAGTTTGGCCTTAATTCTTGAAGCATAAATATGAAGCATTCTCAGCATTTAAGGAGTGGAAGATTATGATTGAGAGACAAATTGAAAAGAAGGTAAAGATACTTCGCACTGATAATGGTATGGAATTTTGTTCTAAGCAATTTAAGAATTATTGCAAGTCTGAAGGTATTGTCAGACATTACACTGTTCCTTATACTCCTCAACAAAACGGTGTTGCTGAGCGTATGAACAGGACCATTATTTCCAGAGCCCGTTGCATGTTGTCCAATGCAGGTTTGCATAGGCGTTTTTGGGCCGAGGCCGCTTCCACTACTTGTTATCTCATTAACCGTTCACCATCTATTGCACTTAATAAGAAAACTCCAATTGAGGTATGGTCTGGTTCACCTGCTGATTATTCACAGCTGAGAGTTTTTGGTTGCACTGATTATGCTATTGTTGATATGGAAAGTTGGAGCCTAGGGCTGTTAAGTGCATCTTTCTTGGTTATAAGTCTGGTGTTAAAGGTTATAAATTGTGGAATCCCGAAACCCAGAAGGTTGTTATTAGCAGAAATGTTATATTTAATGAATCTGCTATGTTACATGATGTTTCATCTACTAATGTTCCCATTGAGAGTGAACAGCAGCCTACTATTCAGCAGCCTACTGTTCAGGTGGAGCATGTTATTGATTCAGGTGATACATCTGGTAATGAAATTGTTGATGCACATGATGAACCCGTTGTTAATGATGATCATGTCACTCCCACTCCAAATCAGCCTATTGTTCCAGCCAGTTGGAATCTTGCACATGACAGAGTTAGACAGGGTATTAATAAACCTGACAGGTTAATTGAAGAGTGCAATATTGTTTCTTTTGCTTTATCTGTTGCAGAGGAAATTGAAGGTAATGCTGAGCCTTCTTCATATTCCGAGGCTATTATTTCTAGTGATAGTAATAAGTGGATGACTGCTATGCATGATGAGATGGAATCACTTGAAAAGAATGGCACTTGGGATTTAGTAAAATTGCCTAGAGAGAAGAAACCTATTCGTTGCAAGTGGGTTTTCAAAAGGAAAGAAGGTGTTTCTCCTAATGATGAGATAAGATATAAAGCAAGGTTAGTTGCTAAAGGTTATAGCCAGATTCTAGGTATTGACTATAACGAAGTCTTTCCTCCTGTTGTGAAGCATAGCTCTATTTGCACTTTACTTAGTATTGTTGCCATGCATGATCTTGAGCTTGAACAATTGGATGTTAAAACTGCATTTTTACATGGAGAATTAGAAGAGGATATTTATATGGAACAACCTGAAGGTTTTGTTATTCCTGGAAAAGAAAAGCTTGTCTGCAAGTTAAAGAAATCTCTTTATGGATTGAAGCAATCCCCTAGATAGTGGTACAAGAGATTTGACACCTTTATGCCCTCTCAAGGTTTCAAAAGGTCTAATTATGATAGTTGTGTTTATTTGAAAACTGTCAATGGTTCAACTATTTATTTGCTCCTTTATGTTGATGATATGCTTATTGCTGCAAAGAGTATGTCAGAGATTAATGAACTAAAGAAGCAATTGAGTAATGAATTTGAGATGAAGGATTTGGGTGCAGCAAAGAAAATACTTGGCATGGAAATATCCAGTGATAGACCATCTGGAAAAGTGTATCTCAGTCAGAAGGGATATATTGATAAAGTTTCTTCGTCGTTTTAATATGCATAATGCCAAGCCGGTGAGTACACCGTTAGCTGCACACTTCAAATTGTCATCAGCTTTATGTCCTAAGTCAGATGCAGATATTGAGTACATGTCTAGAGTTCCCTATTCAAGTGCAGTTGGTTCACTTATGTATGCCATGGTTTGTTCTCGTCTGGATTTATCATATGCGTTGAATGTTGTCAGTAGATACATGGCTAATCCTGGAAAAGAGCATTGGAGAGCAGTTCAGTGGATTTTCAGATACCTGCGTGGTACTTCTAATGCTTATTTACAGTTTGGGAAAACTAGAGATGGACTTGTTGGTTTTGTTGATTCTGATTTTGCTGGTGACTTGGATAAGAGAAGATCACTCACAGGTTATGTTTTCACCATTGGTGGTTGTGCTGTGAGTTGGAGAGCAACTTTGCAGTCTATTGTGGCTTGTTCCACTACTGATGCCGAGTATATGGCTATTTCTGAGGCTTGCAAAGAAGCTATCTGGTTGAGAGTTTTATACACTGAGCTTTGTGAAGATTCATCTTGCCCTACCATATTTTCTGATAGTCAAAGTGCCATATATCTTACAAAGAATCCAATGTATCATGAGAGGACAAAGCACATTGATGTTAGATTTCACTATATTCGAGATGTTGTTGCTGAAGGTGATTTGAAGGAATGCAAGATAAGTACTCATGATAATCCTGCTGATATGATGACAAAGCCAGTTCCTACCAATAAGTTTGAGCTTTGCTCAGGCTTAGTTGATATTTCTCACTAGTCCGATGGACTTTGATGCACAAGGTGTTTATGCTGATTTGGATGGAGTTATTCACTTTCTTCGACTACTGGAGGGAATTTGGATCAAGGTGGAGATTGTTAAATTATGATCTAAATTCTAGTACCGTGTTGGACTAGACGTAGTACAAATGGTGTGGGCCTTTGCGTTGACGTCGACGCGTACGAGTACAACTCGTTTACTTGTCCTCCAAGGACTCTCATGTATTGCCCTCTTATATACCCCATGTAGTCACACTTCAGACGGTATGCCGTCTCGTGCTTGTAATACTCCTCCTCATAGTGATTGCGCCTTCGTGCGTCCGTGGTTTTCTCCCGCAAGGGTTTCCACGTAAAAATCCCTGTCTCGTTTTATCTCGTTATTATCTAACAACAACGAGGAGGCGCCTTGGATTTCCAAATAGGTTTGTTATAGGCAAAACGGACGTTGGCCATGAAGAACATTTTGTATGCACTACTGACAGAGAATTGGTGGTCCTCAATAAGTTTCCACAGCAAGCGATCACTATTTTTAGGCGATAAATGTGTCTCCTACGCCATGTCCCAGACTTGAAAGTATTGCTCCATTAGCTGGACTGACATGCTTCGTCGGATATCTCTGATCCATCTATGAATATGCAGTGCCTCTTTGACCGACAGGCCTGATTCTTTGACATAGAAGAAGAGGGTGCCGGAGCAATGTTGGCGATCGAGTGACCATCCACTGGCCAGTTGTAAGTCAAGAATCATGAAGTTGCGCCGACCCCAAGAGCTACCACGCAAGCGTTGGAAAACATCAGTTCAACCACTTTCTCCAAGCTGTCTGGTAGTCCCCGCCATGGCCTCTCGTCTGCATCCCAGCTCATCCAGGGCCAACGACATGAAGTGAATTTGAAGGGCCATAAGAACTGAGCTCGTAAACGTGAGGTGCCCAACCAGCGCTAGCAATTTAGTCTTCCACCCCTTCATTTTGATTGTGTACTTGTCGGTACGAGGCAAAGTATCTTGTTTCCTAAGCCTGAAGATCGACAGATGGAGCCCGAAGTATTTGAAAGGAAAATTCTAACGTTGGCATTAGAAGTGCTGAGCCACCTCGAAAGCTCACCTATTCACATCAAGTGCGCGTGATGGAGCTCTTATGAAAGTTTATGCGCAAGCCGGATGCCTCCCAGAAAGCTCCAAGATGGCAGAAATAACCTGCATATCCACAGTCTCTGGCCTGAAATTGTTTCAGTACAATGTAAACCCTATTCTCCCTAGGTTGCTAGGCCATCAATCTACCTTTATAAAGGATTGGTATCCTTCGGAGAAGGGATCATGGTTAGTCCATTGATGATAATAAAAGATTGTCTACCTTTATATTTGCAAGAGTGCACATATTTAGTTCATTAATTTGCTATTTTAAACTAAAGTAAATTTCATTTTTGTAACACATTACACATGCACTATTTGGATTTATGTAGGATGGTGGAACTTTGCTGTGCCCACCAGCTAAAGTTTTGGTAGCTTCTCAATTAGGCCCACTCCTAATTCTTGCTTTTGTATGACAGTTAAGCTTATCAACAAAAGTTAATGGGATCAACAGTTGACAGGTCAACGGTTGGCCTGTCAACTATCGTCTAGCGAACGAAGGGGTAGTGCGACCGAGCGATCTCCTCGTTCCTTCAGACCTAAGGAGAGTGCGACCTGAACACCCTTAGCAAACGAAGGGAGAGTGTTTGCTGGGGCAGGCCCAGGTGACTCGCTTATGAGCGGTACGAAAGGTAAGTGGCACTAAAGGTGCTGGAGAGGGGCTCCTTATAGCTGAATTGTGATCAACCCCTCAAAAAAAGCTAATCTGTGATCAACACATAAGATACTCGCCTTACAGCTATGCTCGGCTTACATGTTTGCCATGAAAACTAACAAGACACTCGGCTTACTGTGTGGACACATGGCGCCCCTGTGTAACTCCTGGGCTCCGAGGAAAGCCGAGCCATGACACACGGTTAGCACATCGCCATTAATGTGGGTAGGCCGTCAGGTTCCTTTTTTGCCATGGGCTACTATTTTTAGCTCGGCATACCGTTTTCCCGAGTCGATGATAAAAGACCCTCGGCTTATGTGCATACACCTATTCGATATAAGGGAAGTGTGTAGTGTCGAGTATCACACTCGGTGAAGTCGTTGCCGAGGTGAAATTAGCCTTTGTCGATTGTTTGCATAATCGGCTTAGAAGCTTTTTTTCCTTTAGTGTGCAGTGTAGACACTTTCTATGACAGTTGATCTTTTTTCATGTTTGTATATATTCTTCCGGTCTGCTATTGTTGCTTCAGATAGAAGCTCGTTGTAGCTGTTTAATCGTTGTTCATGTCTGCACCTTGCAAGTTGAGTGTATATTTTCTTTTGCCGTTTAATTTTTGTTCATGGTTTTGAGTGAATCTTTAATTAGGACCATGTGTATGTTTTGTCACTCACAATATCATAAGTACGGAAAAGGTTATCAAACAAAAATTACTTCTATTGTTTAAATGTTTTATTAAGAGTATTATAGTTTTGTAAAGCATATCATATATTTTATTTACAACAGTTCTGAAAATATTTCTTTGGCCGTAGGCTTGGTTGACGCTCGCAAGCTGGGTGCGGTCGTCCTGGAATGTCAACTCATTGAGGAAGGACAAGGGATGGTATGTACTTGTGGTCTGATTGATTGAACCATGCTCTTCACTGTCATCGTCCAAGCAATGGGCAGATGAAAGCAAGCCGCTCATGGTCGGATTGATTGAACATGTCTTACTATTCACCGTCATCGTCCAAGCAACTGGCAGATGAAAGCGTTGAGGGAGTTGACTAACTATTCAGCGTTGAGGGAGTCCTGGATTAGAGGGTCCTCGGACAGCCGGACTATATACTTATGCCGGACTGTTGGACTATGAAGATACAAGATTGAAGACTTCGTCCCGTGTCCGGGTGGGACTCTCCTTTGCGTGGAAGGCAAGCTTGGTAATTCGGATATGTAGATCTCCTTCTCTGTAACCGACAATGTGTAACCCTAGCCCCCTCCGGTGTCTATATAAATCGGAGGGTTTAGTCCGTAGAACAACAACAATCATAATAATAGGCTTGCTTCTAGGGTTTAGCCTCTACGATCTCGTGGTAGATCAACTCTTATAATACTCATATTCTCAGGATCAATCAAGTAGGAAGTAGGGTATTATCTCCATAGAGAGGGCCCGAACCTGGGTCAACATTGTGTCCCCCGCCTCATGTTACCATTAGCCTTAGACGCACAGTTCGGTACCCCCTACCCGAGATCCGCCAGTTTTGACACCGACATTGGTGTTTTCATTGAGAGTTCCACTGTGTCATCGTAGTAAGGCTTGATGGCTCCTTCAATCATCTACAACGATGTGATCCATGGTGAGGTTTTCCTCCCCAGACAGATTTTTTGTATTTGGCGGCTTCATACTGCGGGCCCACTCGTTTGGCCATCTGGAGCAGATCGATAGCTATGCCCCTGGTCATCAGGTCAGGTTTGGAAGCCTGAACTACACCACTGACATCTGCGGAGACTTGATCTTCAACGGATTCGAGCCCATGACAGGTGCGCCGAACAGTCGGGATGACCATGACTTAGATCTGCCATCGGACGGTGTTCGGGAGATCACACCTACGGCCGCCCCGGCTCTCAATCAGGAGCGGATCACGCCATCCGAGGACAGGTGGACGGACCCTACCACGGAGGCCGCTCACTCAGCGGCGATGGAGCTGAACACAGACTTCGCCTCCAATGAGGTCTGCGTTATCAGACCCTCGGACTCGTCTCCAGCCATAGGCTCCGAACCGCGTGCATCCGTGCCTATCGAACCTGATTGGGCACCGATCATGGAATTTACCTCCACGGATATCTTCCAGCACTCACCCTTGGATGACGTGCTAAATTCATTGAAATATCTCTCCCTATCAGGAGACTCTTGGCCGAACTATGTCCGGATTGAGTGGGAAGCAGACTACGAAGAAATTCGTTACCCACCCACCACCCATTTAATAGCCACTATCGATGATTTAACCAACATGCTTGATTTCGACACCGAAGACATCGACGGTATGGACGACGATGTCGGAGAAGAACAGGAACCACCGCCCACAGGGCGCTGGATGGCCACCTCATCATATGATATATATATATGGTGGACACGCCTAAATAAAGCAATGGCGACGAGGCAACGGAGGATAATCCCCTCGAGAAACAATCTAAGCGCCGGAGGCGCCGCTCTAAACCCCGCCATAGCAAAAACGGCAATACCGACACAAGAGACAATAGCACTCCGGATGGTGCCGAAGACGAAAAGAATCCCGCCCAGCCAAGCTTCGAGCAAGCCAGACGGGAGGATGGGCAAGTTAGCCCTGATAAACAGGCAATGGATGGAGACTCGGAAGATGACAATTACTTGCCCCTCTCCGAAGACGAGGTGAGCCTCGGCGATGAAGAATTTATCGTGCCTGAGGATCCCGTCGAGCAGGAACGCTTCAAGCGCCGGCTTATAGCCACTGCACAAAGCTTGAAGAAAAAGCAGCAGTGCTACGTCTTGAGCTAGTGTTGGTTTTCCCCGAAGAGGAGAGGGTGATGCAGCAAGTGTAGCGTAAGTATTTCCCTCAGTTTTTGAGAACCAAGGTATAAATCCAGTAGGAGGCTCCTCGAAAGTCCCACGCGTCTGCACAAACAAACTGAGAACTCGAAACCAACGCAATAAAGGGGTTGTCAATCCCTTCACGGCCACTTGCCAAAATGAGAGCTGATAGAGATAGTATTATAAGATAAAATATATTTTTGGTATTTTATGATATAGATGCAAGAAAGTAAAAATGCAAATAAAAGTAGATTGAAAGCAAATATGATAAGAGATAGACCCGGGGGCCATAGCTTTCCCTAGAGGCTTCTCTCGAGAGCATAAGTATTATGGTGGGTGAACAAATTACTGTCGAGCAATTGATAGAAAAGCGAATAATTATGATGTTATCTAGGCATGATCATGTATATAGGCATCACGTCCATATATAACAAGTAGACCAACTCCTGCCTGCATCTACTACTATTACTCCACACATCGATCGCTATCCAGCATGCATCTAGAGTATTAAGTTCATAAGAACAGAGCAACGCATTAAGCAAGATGACATGATGTACAGGGATAAACTCATGCAATATGATATAAACCCCATCTTGTTATCCTCGATGGCAACAATACAATACGTGTCTTGCAACCCTTTCTGTCACTGGGTAAGAACACCGCAAGATTGAACCCAAAGCTAAGCACTTCTACCATGGCAAGAAAGATCAATCTAGTAGGCCAAACCAAACCGATAATTCGAAGAGACTTGCAAAGATAACTCAATGATACATAAAAGAATTTAGAGAAGATTCAATTAATATCCATAGATAAATCTGATCATAAACCCACAATTCATCGGATCTCGACAAACACACCGCAAAAAGAGATTACATCGAATAGATCTCCACAAGAGAGGGGGAGAACATTGTATTGAGATCCAAAAAGAGAGAAGAAGCCATCTAGCTAATAACTATGGACCCGTAGGTCTGTGGTAAACTACTCACAACTCATAGGAGGGGCAAGGATGTTGATGTAGAGGCCCTCCATGGTCGATTCCCCCTCCGACAGAGTGCGGACGAAGGCTCCAAGATGGGATCTCGCGGATACAGAAGGTTACAGTGGTGGAAATTGTGTTTCGTGGTGCCCCTGGATGTTTTTGGGGTCCGTAGGTATATATAGGAGGAAGAGGTACGTCGGTGGATGCCCGAGGGTCCCACGAGACAGGGGGGCACGCCCTACAGGGGGGCGCCCTCCTATGACGTGGAGGCTCCGGTTGTTTCTTGACTTGCACTCCAAGCTCTCCGGATCTTGTTCGTTCCAAAAATCACGTTCCCGAAGGTTTCATTCCGTTTGGACTCTGTTTGATATTCCTTTTCTTCGAAATACTGAAATAGGCAAAAATACAGCAATATGGGATGGGCCTCCGGTTAGTAGGTTAGTCCCAAAAATGATAATAATGTATAAAATAAAGCCCATAAACATCCAAAACAGGTAATATAATAGCATGGAACAATCAAAAATTATAGATATGTTGGAGACGTATCAAGCATCCCCAAGCTTAATTCCTGCTCGTCCTCGAGTAGGTAAATGGTAAAAAGAGAATTTTTGATGTGGAATGCTACCTAGCATAATTCTCAATGTAATTTTCTTTAATGTGGCATGAATGTTCAGATCCAAATAATAAAAAATAAAAGTTCATATTGACATAAGAAATAGTAATACTTCAAGCATACTAAGCAAAGTAATCATGTCTTCTCAAAATAACATGGCCAAAGAAAGTTATCCCTACAAAATCATATAGTCTCGCTGTTGCTCTATCTTCATCACACAAAGTATTTAATCATGCACAACCCCGATGATGAGCCAAGCAATTGTTTCATACTTTAATAATCTCAAACTCTTTCAACTTTCATGCAATACATGAGCGTGAGCCATGGACATAGCAGTATATGTGGAATAGAATGGTGGTTGTGGAGAAGACAAAAAAGGAGAAGATAGTCTCACATCAACTAGGTGTATCAACGGGTTATGGAGATGCCCATTAATAGATATCAATGTGAGTGAGTAGGGATTGCCATGCAACGGATGCACTAGAGCTATAAATATATGAAAGCTCAACAAAAGAAAACTAGTGGGTGTGCATCCAACTTGCTTGCTCATGAAGACCTAGGGCATTTTGAGGAAGCCCATCATTGGAATATACAAGACAAGTTCTATAACGAAAAATTCCTACTAGTATACGAAAGTGACAACATATGAGACTCTATCATGAAGATCATGGTGCTATTTTGAAGCACAAGTGTGGAAAAAGAGATAGTAGCATTGTCCCTTCTCTCTTTTTCTCTCATTCTCTTTTTTTCTTTTTCTCTTTTTTTTCTTTGGCCTTTCTCTTTTTTTATTTTTTTTATTTTTGTAAAGTCCGAAGTCTCATCCCGACTTGTGGGGTAATCATAGTCTTCATCATTCTTTCCTCACTGGGACAATGCTCTAATAATGAAGATCATCACACTTTTATGGATTTACAACTCGAAAAATTACAACTCAAAGCTAGAACAAGATATGACTCTATGTGAATGCTTCCGGCAGTATACCGGGATAGGCAATGAATCAAGAGCGACATGTATGAAGATTATGATGGTGGCTTTGCCACAAATACGATGTCAACTACATGATCATGCAAAGAGCAATATGACAATGATGGAACGTGTCTTAATAAACGGAACAGTGGAAAGTTGCATGGCAATATATCTCGGAATGGCTATGGAAATGCCATAATAGGTAGGTATGGTGGCTGTTTTGAGGGAGGTATATGGTGGGTGTATGATACCGGCGAAAGTTGCATGGTACAAGAGAGGCTAGCAATAATGGAGGGTGAAAGGGGTGCGTATAATCCATGGACTCAACATTAGTCAAAAGAACTCATATACTTGTTGTAAAAATTTAGAAGTCATCAAAAACCAAAGCACTACACGCATGCTCCTAGGGAGATAGATTGGTAGGAGAAGACCATCGCTCGTCCCCGACTGCCACTCATAAGGAAGACATTCAATAAATAAAATTATGCTCCAACTTCATCACAAAGCGGTTCACCATACGTGCATGCTACGGGAATCACAAACTTCAACACAAGCATTCCTTAAATCCATAATTACCCAACTAGCATGACTTTAATATTACTACCTCCATATCTCAAAACAATTATCAAGCATCAAATTGATCATAGCATACAATTCACTTTCTATGATAGTTTTTATTATTCCCAACTTGGATGCTCATCATTCTAGAACCAAATTAAAACCATAGCAAATACCATGATGTTCTAAGAAACTCTCAAAATAATATAAGTGAAGCATGAGAGACTAGCAATTTTTATAAAATTAATCCACCACCATGCTCTAAAAGATATAAGTGAAGCACTAGAGCAAAAACTATCAAGCTCAAAAGATATAAGTGAAGCACATAGAGTATTCTAGCAAATTCTAATCAAATAGGCTTCTCCCAAAAGGTGTGTTACAGCAAGGATGATTGTGGTAAACTAACAAGCAAAGACTAATATAATACACGATGCTCCAAGCAAAACACATATCATGTGGCGAATAAAAATATAGCTCCAAGTAAAGTTACCAATGAACGAAGACGAAAGAGGGGATGCCTTCCCGGGGCATCCCCAAGCTTAGGCATTTGGCTATTCTTGAATATCTTGGGGTGCCTTGGGCATCCCCAAGCTTAGGCTCTTGCCACTCTTTATTCCATAGTCCATAAAAGCTTTAGCCAAAACTTGAAAACTTCACATCACAAAACTCAACAGGAAATCTTGTAAGCTCCGTTAGTGAAAGAAAAAAACCACCACATAAGGTACTGTAATGAACTCATTCTTTATTTATTTGGGTGTTAAACCTACAGTATTCCAACTTCCTTATGGTTTATAAACTAATTTATTAGCCATAGATGCATTGAAATAAGCAAACAACACACGAAAAACAGAATCTGTCAAAAACAGAACAGTCTGTAGAAATCTGTAACTAACGCAAACTTCTGGAACTCTAAAAATTCTACCAAAATAGGATGTACTGGAAAATTTATTATTGATCAGCATCAAAATGAATCAATGCAAAATATCTTTTCTATGATTTATTGAATTGTTTCTCGTGAGCGCAAAGTTTCTGTTTTTCAGCAGAATCAAATCAACCATCATCGTAGTTTATCCTATAGGTTCTACTTGGCACAAACACTAAACAAAAGATAAAAACACATCTAAAAATAAAATAGAAACAAAATTTAACACTAAACAGTAACAAAAACAAAGAACATAAAGAAAATTGGGTTGCCTCCCAACTAGTGCTATCGTTTAACGCCCCTAGCTAGGCATAAAAGCGAAGATAGATCTAAGTACTGCCATCTTTGGCACTCGTCTTTTTAATGGGGTTATGCTCAAGTCCGGGAGGCTCTTTGCATTTCCCTTCATGTTCAGAGATCCTAAGATCTAAGGCATCTAACCTCTTATTGTAAAGTGTGATCAAATTATTCATGCGGTTGATACTTGCAACAATATTCTTAAAAGGTTCGACAAGTTTTTGCAATTCAAGAAGTTTCTCTAAAATTTGGGTTCCTTCAAGAGATAAAGATGATCTTTCTTGTCGGGGAAGTATTCCTACTATCCCCTCTAAAATTTCATAAGCGAAACTAGGATTAATCTCAATAAATTCCCCTTCTGCGGCAACATCAAGGAGTTGTTTGTGAGGTAAGGTTAACCCAATGTAAAAATTGCGAATTAAAATCTTGAAATCTCCTTCTAGGGCACAACTACGATAAGATTCTAACATCCTAAACCAAGCATCTTTTAAATTTTCACCTTGTCTTTGTTTGAAGTGGAGAACTTCAAAGTCGGGAGACGAAGGGATAAAAACTGAGCTAGCCATAATGACAAGGTAAACGAGCAAACATACGGATAACAGAAAAAGGCAAGCGGAAAAGAGAGGAGGAGATTGGGAAAGAGAGGGCGAATAAAACGGAAAGGGTGAAGTGGGGGAGAGGAAAACGAGAGGCAAATGGCAAATAATGTAAATGCAAGGGAGATGGGTACTTGGTATGTCTTGACTTGAGCGAAGACCTCCCCAGCAACGGCGCCAGAAATCCTTCTTGCTACGTCTTGAGCTAGCGTTGGTTTTCCCCGAAGAGACTCCTCAAAAGTGTAGCGTAAGTATTTCCCTTAGTTTTTGAGAACCAAGGTATCAATCCAGTAGGAGGCTCCTCAAAAGTCCCACGCGCCTACACAAACAAACTGAGAACTCGCAACCAACGCAATAAAGGGGTTGTCAATCCCTTCACGGCCACTTGCGAAAGTGAGATCTAATAGAGATAGTATGATAAGATAAAATATATTTTTGGTATTTTATGATATAGATGTAAGAAAGTAAAGATGCAAATAAAAGTAGATTGAAAGCAAATATGATAAGAGATAGACCGAGGGGCCATAGGTTTCACTAGAGGCTTCTCTCGAGAGCATAAGTATTACGGTGGGTGAACAAATTACTGTCGAGCAATTGGTAGAAAAGCGAATAATTATGACGTTACCTAGGCATGATAATGTATATAGGCATCACGTCCATAACATGTAGACCGACTCCTGCCTGCATCTACTACTATTACTCCACACATCGACCGCTATCCAGCATGCATCTAGAGTATTAAGTTCATAAGAACAGAGTAACGCATTAAGCAAGATGACATGATGTAGAGGGATAAACTCATGCAATATGATATAAACCCCATCTTGTTATCCTCGATGGCAACAATACAATACGTGTCTTGCAAACCCTTTCTGCCACTGGGTAAGAAGACCGCAAGATTGAACCCAAAGCTAAGCTCTTCTCCCATGACAAGAAAGATCAATCTAGTAGGCCAAACCAAACCGATAATTCGAAGAGACTTGCAAAGATAACTCAATCATACATAAAAGAATTCAGAGAAGATTCAATTAATATCCATAGATAAATCTGATCATAAACCCACAATTCATCGGATCTCGACAAACACACCGCAAAAAGAGATTACATCGAATAGATCTCCACAAGAGAGGGGGAGAACATTGTATTGAGATCCAAAAAGAAAGAAGAAGCCATCTAGCTAATAACTATGTACCCGTAGGTTTGTGGTAAACTACTCACTACTCATAGGAGGGGCAAGGATGTTGATGTAGAGGCCCTCCATGGTCGATTCCCCCTCCGGAAGAGTGTCGGTGAAGGCTCCAAGATGGGATCTCGCGGATACAGAAGGTTACGGTGGATGTTTTCGGGGTCCGTAGGTATATATAGGAGGAAGAGGTATGTCGGTGGACGCCCGAGGGTCCCACGAGACAGGGGGCGCGTCCTACAGGGGGGGGGCGCCCTCCTATCTCTTGGAGGCTCCGGTTGTTTCTTGACTTGCACTCCAAGCTCTCCGGATCTTGTTCGTTCCAAAAATCACGTTTCCGGAGGTTTCATTCCGTTTGGACTCCATTTGATATTCCTTTTCTTCGAAATACTGAAATAGGCAAAAACAGCAATATGGGCTGGGCCTCCGGTTAGTAGGTTAGTCCCAAACATGATAATAATGTATAAAATAAAGCCCATAAACATCCAAAACAGGTAATATAATAGCATGGAATAATCAAAAATTATAGATACGTTGGAGACGTATCAAGCAGCAACTTCAAGCTGATCAAGGTCTGCTAACTGATAGAAGGACTAAGGTCCTGGTAGCCGAGGAATACGGACTCGAGCGCCCAACCAAAAGTTACCTAAAGTGCAAGTTGTTTCCTCAATTTGAGGAGGAGGCACTAGAGCCTACACTACCAGTGCAGGATGCGGCTGACCGGCCACCCCGTGGCCGAGACAAAGCGGCATATCATCCCGAACACCAGCCCGCACCCCGTCGCCAATCAAACAAAAACACAAAGGCCCGGAGCTACACGCAGGACCTGCGAGACGTGTTGGAAAACAAAGTAGGACAGTCAAGATCGATCTACGGATCACGGGGGCGCGCCCCAACGCATGACGATGATCACCATGCTGGGTACACTAAATACAAATCCGGTTGGGCTGAATACAACCGACCAGACTCATTCGAACTGCGTCATGATGTAGCCCATCATAGAGGCGCCGCACACCCCGTATGCTTCACTGACGAAGTAATGGAGCATGAGTTCCCAGAAGGGTTTAAACCTGTGAACGTCAAATCATATGATGGGACAACAGACTCCGCGGTATGGATTAAATACTTCCTTCTCCACATTAACATGGCCCGCAGCGATGATCTATATGCCATCAAGTACCTCCCACTAAAACTCAAGGGACCGGCCCGACATTGGCTGAATAGCCTACCGAGAAACTCCATTGGCAGTTGGGAGAACCTGGAAGACGCATTCCATGATAACTTCCAAGGCACTTATGTGCGACCACCGGACGCTAACGACTTAAGTCACATAACCCAACAGCCCGGAGAGTCGGCCAGGAAATTCTGGACTCGATTCCTAACTAAAAAGAACCAAATTGTTGACTGTCCGGAGGCCGAAGCCCTAGCAGCCTTTAAGCATAACATCCGTGACGAGTGGCTTTCCCGACACCTCGCCAAGAGAAGACGAAGTCCATGACAGCCCTCACGACACTCATGACCCGCTTTTGTGTGGGCGAGGATAGCTGGTTGGCTCATAGTAACAGCACATCAAGAAATCCTGGCACCTCATATGCCAGAGACAACAACAGCAAGCCTCACTAGTAGAAAAAGGACCCATTGTCCCGGTTCATAAGGGCCTTTAGTCCCGGTTCTGGAACCGGGACTAAAGGGTCGTTACTAAAGCCTCCCCTTTAGTCTCGGTTCTACACGAACCGGGACTAAAGGCCGTCCACGTGGCCGCTGCCTGGAGGTCCATCTTTAGTCCCGGTTGGTAACACCAACCGGTACTAAAGGAAATTTTATGATTTTTTTTGAATTTTTTTGGATTTTCAAATTTCTGAATTTTTTTTAACCTCTAATCTCTAATCACCCCTCATCACTGCTCAATTTAATCTCTAATTTCTAATCGCCCTTCATCATTCAAAATCATCCAACTTCCCGGACGGTCACCCATCCTCTCACTACTCCAGCCTGAGCACGCTTAACTTTCGGGTTCTATTCTCCCTCGTTTCCAAGTCTGCACTTGTCGTTTTCCTGACAATAGTAAGATGTCAATCCTATTAACCCTCGGGAATTTAGCTTGAGCATGAAGTCACACATTTCACTGTTTGAGTTTGAAACTATTGTTTTATAAAACAATAATTATTTAGTAAAACTAATATTTTTTGAATAAGTAGTTTGACCATAGCTTGTCCACAATTTGACCACAGTTTGACCAGATTTGACCAAAATTCAAAAAAACGGAAATAATTATTTACTAACACTAATGTTTCTTGAATAAGTAGTTTAACCATTGTTTGACCATAGTTTGACCACAGTTTCACCACAGTTTGACCAGATTTGACCACAGTTTGACCAGATTTGACAAAAATT
Source organism: Triticum dicoccoides (assembly GCF_002162155.2). Lineage (NCBI taxonomy): Eukaryota > Viridiplantae > Streptophyta > Magnoliopsida > Poales > Poaceae > Triticum > Triticum dicoccoides. The sequence goes on along the minus strand of NC_041387.1, from coordinate 2,137,647 downwards.
CAAAAAAACTGAAATAATTATTTAGTAACACTAATATTCTTGAATAATTATTTAGTAACACTATTACTTCTTGAATAGGTAGTTTGACCATAGTTTGACCAGATTTAAGAAAAATTCAAAAAAAACTAAAATTTCAGCATAACTTTTTTCCTTTTAGAATTTGAGGTTTCTAAAAATTTGCAAACAAGCCATAGGCCGTCAAAATCAGATGCCAATTTTTGTGCTAAACATTTTGATATAGTATACGTTTTTTTATGACATCGTATGCAAAAGTTATAGCCGTTTTACATTTTCCCTACACTTTTTGCAAAACATGTCCAAATTTACGTTTTTAAATTTTCCTAACTAGTAGATGTAGTAACATAACTACATCTCGAAGGATTTTAATTTTTGAGGTTTTTATCATTTTCTTTTGCTTTTTACAAAACTGAAAAGGCGATA
>NC_041387.1:2124549-2136780 GCF_002162155.2 Triticum dicoccoides | reverse complement strand
AAAATGAGGCCTTTAGTACCGGTTCGTGCCACGAACCAGTACTAATGCCTCAAACCCCACTAGTACCGGTTGGTGGCTCGAACCAGGACTAAAGGTCTAACCTTTAGTACCGGTTGGTGCCACGAACCGGTACTAATGGGCATTGCACCCATTAGTACTAGTTCGTGGCACGAACCGGGACTAAAGGTCCGGTACTAGTACCAGTATGATGCCCTAGTCGCTCGAACCGGGACTAATGCTCACATTAGTCCCGGTTCGTAATGCAACCGGGATTAATGCTCTTTTCTGGGCGGACCAAAGCCCTGTTTTCTACTAGTGCCTCGACGCAACAGACACAAGCGTCGCAATAATGGCGATAACGCCGAAGACGCGGTCGTCAATGCCGGATTCAATGGCTCTAAATCCGGTCAGCGGAAAAAGCCATTTAAAAGAAACAATCCGGGCCCGTCCAGTTTGGACTGCATACTCGATCGCTCATGTCAAATCCACGGCACCCCCGGTAAACCAGCCAACCACACCAATAGAGAATGTTGGGTGTTCAAACAGGTCAGCTAGTTGAATGCCGAGAACAAGGAAAAGGGGCCGCATAGTGATGATGACGAGGAGCTCCAGCTGCCGAACATAGGAGGATAGAAGAAATTTCCACCCCAAGTAAAAACGGTAAATATGATATACGCAACCCATATCCCCAAGCGGGAAAGGAAATGTGCACTAAGGGATGTCTACGCGATGGAGCCAGTCGCCTCAAAGATCAACCCATGGTCTTCTTGTCCGATCACTTTCAATCGCAGGAACCATCCGACCAGCATCCGTCATGGCGGTTCGGCCGCGTTGGTCCTCGACCCCATCATTGACGGATTTCACCTCACACGAGTCCTTATGGATGGTGGCAGCAGCCTGAACCTGCTCTATCAGGCTATAGTGTGCAAAATGGGCATCGATCCCTCAAGGATCAAACCCAATAAAACCACCTTTAAAGGTGTCATACCACGTGTAGAGGCCTGTTGCACGGGCTCAATCACACTGGAATTAGTCTTCGGATCTCCGGACAACTTCCGAAGCGAGGAGTTAATCTTCGATATCGTCCCCTTCCGCAGTGGCTATGACGCACTGCTCGGACGAACCGCATTCGCCAGATTCAATGGGGTACCGCATTATGCATACCTTAAGCTCAAGATGTCAGGACCTCGCGGGGTTACAACAGTTAATGGAAACACTGAGCGCTCCCTCCGTACAGAAGAGCGCACTACGGCCCTCGCAACAAAAGTACAGAGCAAATTCTTAGGCAGACCTTCAATTCGGCAATAAAGCCCCCGGACACCGCCAAGCGAGTCCGGAGTACTCTGCAACAGGATCTTCTGGCACGTTCAGAGCTCGCCTAGCAATTCGGCCTCCGTCCTAGTACCAGTCAAGCGGTGAAATTTGTGCCACGCGTACATAAATATGCACTTAAAATACCATGGGCATAGGCGGAGCCGTGGAGGCATGGCTACAATGCAGTCCACAATGCAGAGCAACCGCCCTAGGACCCATACACCTTCACCCTTTTCTTTCTTTTAGGACCTTCTCTTCTTGAGGCTCTTCCGATAATCTAATTATCGGACCCATCATGGGACGGAAACACCAAGGGGGCAAGAAGCTTTGACGTACAAGGCAATCCCCATGTGGTATCTGATAACGATCGCTATACCTGTTTTACATACCCACACACAGCTCGCTCTTGGTTAAGGACATGTCAGATAGTCCTATTTTTCTTATCGCACTACTTGTGTACATACGCCTTGACGTATTATTCTAATAACAATGGAAAATAACGTACATCGTTAGCTTATTATTACATTTCTTTATCTTTTTCCTTTACTGCTTATTTATTACAAATTGCACCCGTACATTTTGGTGCGTTCGGCTCGCCAGGGGCTTCAGTGTACCCCACGACACGGCAAAAAAAGTTCGAACACTTCTGATAGTGCGGCACCCCGAACTTATAGCACTATATGCATCAGCTCCGAATCATGTCTGGGGTAAATAGTTGGGTTTTCCCGGCTCCCATGTTTTGTTGCCTTACGTTCCACTACATCGGGTAAGGTGACACAGGGAGAACTATTGCGATTGTGTCCCGGTTCGTCCGGACGAGCACCTCAGTAGAGAAAGCCAAAAACTGACTGTCGTGATGCGGCGAGAGCTGGTCGCTGTTCGAGAGGTCTCAAATCCTTAAAGATTTTTTCCGCTTCGGGCGAGGAATCGGCCTTGTCCGTTTTAGGTGTGTATAGCGCCCCAAGTTCGACCTTCCGAATACAAGGGGCTATGCCAAAATTTAAAATTATAGACTTCTATGGCTAAGTGAGAGCGATAAAGTTGTATAGTCTGATTGCCTTGTTCGTTGCGCTAAACACCTCCTTAAAGGACCAAAAATTTGGATAAAGAGTGTTTAGATTTATCCCGAACACCCCGGTACTAGTTACATGGGGGCAGAAGCCGACGACTGGCCAACTCTCATATTTTATAAACGGCCGCACAGAAGGTAAAATTTTAAATCAACAAGCATTATATAGCGCAAATGAACTTGTTTTCATATTACAGGATCAAATGAGTGCATTCATTCAAATATTACATCCTTAGCACATTCCTCCTCCAGAAGGCGGGTGCCCTTCAGGACACTGTCATAATACTTTTGGGGGTGGCGGTGCTCCTTGCCCTTGGGCAGCCCCTCCGTCACTAGCTTCTCGGCATCCATCTTCGCCCAGTGCACTTTCGCACGGGCGAAGGCCATGCACGCACCTTCAATGCAAACTGGCCACTTTATGACTTCAAGCCGCTGGCAGGCATTTACCAGCCGCTTCACGAGGCCGAAGTTGCTGCTGGGCATGGGCTCGGCAGGCCACAACCGGACTATAAGGTCCTTCATGGCCAGTTCGGCCGCCTTGTGCAGTTAGACCAGTTGCTTTAGCTGGTCGCTCAAGGGAATCGGATGTTCGGTCCCAATATATTGAGACCAGAACAACTTATCCGTCGATCTCCCTTCTTCGGCCCGATAGAACTCCGCGGCATCCGATATGATGCGCGGCAGATCTGCGAACGCTCCTAGAGAGCTCCGAATTCGGGTAAGTAAAAGGAAAGTCTCCTTCACATGCTTGCTTTGCATAATGAATGCCTAACCCGCCGCTATCTTCTTGGCTGCCTGAATCTCCTGGAGGGCCCTTTGGGCTTCGGCCTTGGCGTCTTGCATGCTCTGGAGGGCCTCAGCAAGCTCGAACTCTCGCGTCTTAGAGTCACGCTCCAAGGACTCATATTTTTTGATGAAATCCTGGAGCTCTTGTTGGACCTCGTCGACCCGAGCCTCTTGCTTCTCGCGCTCGGTGCGCTCCTTGGCCGCTTTGTCTTTGGCCTCGGTCAACGCCTTCTTAAGGGCCGCCACTTCGGTCGTGGCCCCTATTAAAGTTCATGACTCTTCTATGAGCTGAAACCATTTTTTCTTTATCAATATACAGACAGGGTATTATGTATCCTTGTTCTCCTTGAGCTGCCTCTTCACGAGGCCGAGCTCTCCTTCGGTCCACTCCAGGTCCTGCTTCAGTCCGGAGACCTCCGCGGTACGAGCGGCAGCGGCCAGCAGTGACGCCTGCTTATTCACATGGACATTTTCTGTTAGACTCCTGCGAATGTTATTTGATCCTCTGTTTGGCCTTTCCGAACACCAAACAGGGCATCAGGGGTTACTGTCTATACTGTGATATTTTTTTATAATTTTATTACTTACCTCAAAGCCTGTTAGGAGGCTGGCGCAGGCTTTGGTAATTCCGCTTTTGGCGGACCGGACATTCTCGATCACCTCACTCATGATGGTGCGGTGCTCTCCGTCAATGGAAGCGCCGCGAAGCACTTCCAGCAAGTTGTCTGATGCCTCTGGATGGATAAAGGTCATCGGCACAGGCGGCCCGTCCCCCCTAGAGAGGGGCTGCCTGCCTTAATCCGAAACCACTAGGGGTTCCGGAGCAGTATCCGGCTGGGGGCCAGTCTTGCTACGACCCTCATTATCGGAGTCCATGGGGGTCTTCCCTCCCATGTGCCCGGCGTCTGGGATTTCGCCTTGGGGCGTCTCCAGAACAGTCTCCCCCTGGTCCAGCATCCTCTGAGACAACACCTTGGTGTCTTCCGCGGGATTGGGGGAGGAGGCTGTCGAGAGTGAATCATTGTTCATCGCTGATAGGCCCAAAGACCCATCGGATCAAGATACATCGATGTGGGACTTGGCCGCACTGCATATGCAAGTTCGGCATGATAAGAAGGAATAAAGCAAAACATGCTGGAAATACTATAGTGTCCGGATACTTACGACTTTGCCAGGGGCTTGTCCCTGGGCAACCACTCCTCGCCGCTGTAGGTGGCTGTGGTGGAATGGTCCGGAGGGAGGGTCTTTCCCTTCTTAGACCCTTCGGCCTCCCCAGACGGGGCAGCTTTCCTTTTCTTCTCCCCCCCTCCCGGTTGGGGGGAAGGGATTTCCTCTTCCTCCTCCTCGTTTTCGTTGGAGGAGCGCGCCTCGGTGTCTTTGGACGATGAGTCCGATACAACCTTGCGCCAGGGACCTTTCCTGGTCCCCGTGGCCTTCTTCTTGGCCTTCTTTTCCGGCACCTCATAGGGCACCGAAAATAGCATCTTCGTTAAGATAGGCGATGCTGGATCTTCGGGTAGTGGAGCCGGACAGTCAATTCGCTCCGCTATCGCTACCCAGTCCTGTTCGATTGGCATGGAGATTTAGATTCTCCCGCGGGTGGGCTAGTAAAAGGCACCTCTTGCAAAATATAAAAACACTCCAGATTGGCGGGGCGCTTTGCGCTGAGTCCGCGATCTTTGGCTATGGGCGGTGCTACCTTGAATAGCACCTTCCAGACATCTTCGTGCATCGTGTCGAAGAGCTCTCGCAGTGTCTGGTGTTCGGCCGGGTCGAACTCCCACATATTGAAAGCCCGTCTCTGACATGGAAGGATCCGACGGAAGAGCATGACCTGGACCATGTTGACAAGCTTGATTTTCTTGCTTATCATTTTTTTGACGCAGGTCTGAAGTCCGGTCAGCTCCACCGATGAGCCCCAGGATAGGCCCTTCTCTTTCTAGGAGGTGATCCACATGGGGATGCCGGATCGAAATTCGGGGGCTGCTGCCGAGTTGGTGTCGCGCGGCTCGGTGATGTAGAACCACCTCGATTGCTACCCTTCATGGTCTCCACATAGGAGCCTTCGGGCCAGGTGACATTGGGCATCTTGCCCACCATGGCGCCTCCGCACTCCTCTTGCTGGCCGACCACCACCTTCAGCTTCACGTTGAATGTCTTCAGCCATAGGCCGAAGTGGGGCATAATGCGGAGGAAGGCCTCGCACACGACGATAAACACCGAGATGTTGAGGATGAAATTGGGGGCCAGATCATGAAAGTCCAGCCCGTAGTAGAACATGAGCCCGCGGACAAATGGGTGGAGGGGGAATCCCAGTCCGTGGACAAAGTGAGAGAGAAACACTAACCTCTCCTAAGGCTTCGGGGTAGGGATGATCTGCCCTTCGGTAGGGAGCCAGTGCGCGATGTCTGCGGCCAGGTATCCGGCCTCCCGAAGCTTTGTGATGTCCTCCTCCTTAACGGAGGAGGCCATCCACTTGCCTCCCGCTCTGGACATACTTGGAATGTCTTTGCGGACAAGGAGAACGCTTGGTGCGCTAGAGCTCGAGCAAGGGAGAATGGATGAGCAGAGGAAGACGAAGGCGTGGGTGGAAAAAGGTGAATCCTTATCTCTTTATAAAGGCGATAGAAACCATGCGCCTCCCCACTTGCCCTGTAAACTCGCTCATTCCCCAAGCGTCGTGTTGATGGCGTGGTTGGGTTACCCACACCTGTATTGATGAGAATCCCATGATAAGGGGACACGATCTCTGCTTCGACAAGACATGCCAATGAAACCGCCTCGCAATATGTGTAGCAGCAGGTTGAGAAAATGGTTCGAATAATGACCGGACCGTGGCGTGATGTCACGCTATGAAAAGTTGTCAGGAGATTAGATTTGTGGAATATTGTGCTCTCTACGGTGGTATGTGGAATTTGTTTTGCAGAGCCGGACACGATTCTTGTGTTCAAAATCTTCTATGGAGTATTCGGAGAAGGAACCCGCCTTGCAATGTCGAAGACAATCTGCGCGCCGGACTCATCGTCATTGAAGCTTGGTTCAGGGGCTACTGAGGGAGTCCTGAATTAGGGGGTCCTCGGACAGCCTGACTATATACTTATGCCGAACTGTTGGACTATGAAGATACAAGATTGAAGACTTCGTCTCGTGTCTGGGTGGGACTCTCCTTTGCATGGAAGGCAAGCTTGGCAATTCGGATATGTAGATCTCCTTTTATGTAACCGACTCTGTGTAACCCTAGCCACCTCTGGTGTCTATATAAACCGGAGGGTTTAGTCCGTAGGATAACAACAATCATAATCATAGGCTAGCTTCTAGGGTTTAGCCTTTACGATCTCGTGGTAGATCAACTCTTGTAATACTCATATCATCAAGATCAATCGAGCAGGAAGTAGGGTATTACCTCCATAGAGAGGGCCCGAACCTGGTTAAACATTGTGTCCCCCGCCTCATGTTACCATTAGCCTTAGACGCACAGTTCGGGACCCCCTACCCGAGATCCGCCAGTTTTGACACCGACAAGCATCATCGTCCAAATGGATTAGCAGATGAAAGCAAGCTGCCCATGGCTTCTCATTGGTTGAACCAAGTTGATGCCAATGGGAAGCTCACTAACTATTCAACGTCATCGTCTAAGAAATTAGCAGATGAAAGCGAGCCGCTCTTGGCGTCTGATAGATTGAAGTTGAACCATGTTCATGCCAACCAGAACCTAACTAACTATTCATCTTCATTATCCAAACCATTAACAAATGAAAGCAACCGTGGTGGTTGGCTCATGTACAGTTAATGAATTCTGCGGCTTCCCTACAACCGTGGTGATCTACTGGACGATGGCAGATGACCAGTACGCTCTTGATAATTTGCAGGTATAGCAATAAAAGATTTCATGCAGTTTCTGTTATTGCAGCTTGCAAATGTGCAAATTTTACCCCAAAATTTTAGTTCCAGTCATTGTCTTCTTTTGGAGAGAGGGGGTGGGGTGGGTGGCGTGCAACCCAATAAATGTGAATTAATGCCAACGTCCAACTAGCCATGCTGGGAAAGATACACCACATGTACAAGGTTTAGTCCCATAAAGATTGATGCGACTAGGTTACTAAGATTCACATGCTCCCTCTCGCGTCGCCACCCTCGAGGGTGACATGAGAGGTGACAGCCCTAGGCGCCAGCGCCCCAACACTCTCCATCCACCCCCTCCGCCGGGGCCAGGGGTTGGCGCCAGAGTAAGCCCATGCGTTGGTCGGTGGTGGCAGAGGGTTGTTTCCTCCTTCTCCTGGATCATACAGCGGTGAGGGCGCTGGAGCCATGAGCGTGCGACCTCTTCCTCGATCCATGGCGGTGCGGCAGCTCTTGGCGGCGGTGCTTGGTGGCGCGGGTCGAGTTTGGCTGGCCGTGGCGTGGAGATCGGCTAGGTGCCGTCAGAGATGGAGGTGGGGCTGGGCGTGGCTGGTGGCGGCGGTGGCGGCGGTGTCCGGCCCGGAACCGGTCTTGGAGGTGGCGACGGCGACATCGGGCCCGGGTCCGGCCATGGGGGTGGCGGCATCCCCTTCGCTAGGGTTGAAGGGCCAGGTGGTGCATCCTTCATCACTGGTGGCAGCGGATCTTAGGATCTCTTTCTAGGGGATGTCACGAGATGAGTGTGGCGACCAGAACTTCCTTCAGCATCGATGGCGCTTGATGCGGGATAACGGCGGTTATTGCTATTCTATGGGCGATGATAGCGGCTGGCGCGACAGTGGGGGCTTCATGTAGTGCCTGGAATCGGGTCGGCGACCCCTCTTCAACAATGGCGGCGGACTCCGGGGTCGTGTGGGCGACCAAGAGTTTCGATCTGGAGGAGGTTATGACCTTTCTAAGGCTTGTGGCGGTATGGGACGTCCCCTCCAGTAACAGGTCATGTTCGATGCGGCTCAGCAGGTGAAACATGTGCTTCTTTCGAAGTTGTCGGCAGTGTCTGTCATCGGTAGGTGAAGCCACTAGTGGATGCGCTACCGGCGGATGCTACGCATGATGTCTTATGCAAAGATGTCAAGTAATGCTTTCTACCGGCAGTTGATGCACGGTTCCTCTATTGGAGGTGTCATGTTTAGCCTAATGTTATTGGTGGTGCGAGAGTAGCTGGAGGCAGGAGGTATGGGATATCTTTGTCTTCCATTGTCTTCCCCAGATGTATCTGGCTATCAAGGCATCGGTAGACGAATAAGGGTAGATGGTACATGTTGTTTCAACAACGACTTTATGTACTCTGATGGAAACACAAGATCTCTAATCGGGCTATATCGATGGGCGTCTGTGTTGTGTCCTTACGGAAGGTCATGGATTGAAGCTTTGCTTTGGGGATGAGAATCCTGGTTTCAACCTGGTGGTGGAGTCCCTATCATTGGCGCACATGCGGCAATTCCTTTTTGAAGGTGTGGCCTGGGAGTTGTGCATTTTTCATTTTTGAAGTTTCTTGTAACATAGGGTTAGTGGCTATTTGGTAGAGTTACTATCGCGGGGTATCCAGTCTCAGGGTTTATGTCCTGGTCAAGATTGTTCGGCTGCTGGATGTTGCATTATTAATAATATATGGCTGCATGCATCATTCTGATGCTGAGGCCGGGGGTTATCCTCCTTTTCCAAAGAAAACAAGGTGTAGCCTAACTTTCTTTGTTGCTTGCAATATGAGTTTTAGATATATGTCAAGCAAATCAATCACGACAAATAATGAAAACAAGCAGAAGACACGAGATTTAACGTGGAAAACCCCTCCAACAGGAAGGAGAAAAAACCATAGGCGCCAACCAGCAAAATCTTCACTATATCGAGGGAGGTTACAAATGCTGGAGATTTATAACTGATCAACGTATCCCTTGCGGCAGCTTACAAGAGGTATATATAACACAGGTGACCTAGGTCAATACCGATATGTATCTCTACGCTCCACTTCGGCCCTAGTCTACCGGCGACAAGCTCAACGCAGCTCTATTGCTTATATGCAACTTTTAGACCTCCGAACTTGCTTACCAAAGGAGAAACAATTTACGTTTAAAGGTTTTGGCCAAGGAAGCACCTCAGACATGCCATCGAACTTCATATTTGACACCCCATTGGATGATGATGTCATACAAGGAAACCATACCAGTCAGCTGCCAGCCATGAACCCAACACATGATCCGCCATCTTCTAATTGTTGTCGACGTAGACTATTATTTGCATCCACTCATGCACTACCTCCCAAGATCCGCACCGACGCTGGAGCAAACAACATCAAGACACCATGGGGACGCAGCCAACACCATACCATCCCCACTTTAATAAACTAGCAACCAGACACATCACCCACATGAGAAGAAGCCATGTCGAGGAAGGCTCGGCGCCGCTGTCACCCTTCCCGAGGCCATGACATTGAACTGCCAAAAAAACTACTAAGGCCCTAAATCCTATAGTTACACCATCACGACCACACCCGTTGGCACCAAATCCTCACTCATATATGTACCCATTCGCTTGAGATGGCCACACATGTACATTGGAGTGTTGGAAATATGCCCTAGAGGCAATAATAAAATGATTATTATTATATTTCCTTGTTCATGATAATTGTCTGTTATTCATGCTATAATTGTGTTATCCGGAAATCATAATACATGTGTGAATACATAGACCACAACATGTCCCTAGTAAGCCTCTAGTTAACTAGCTCGTTGATCAACAGATAGTCATGGTTTCCTGACTATGGACACTGGATGTCATTGATAACGGGATCACATCATTAGGAGAATGATGTGATGGACAAGACCCAATCCTAAGCATAGCACAAGATCGTGTAGTTCGTTTGCTAGAGCTTTTCCAATGTCAAGTATCCTTTCCTTAGACCATGAGATCGTGTAACTCCCGGATACCGTAGGGGTGCTTTGGGTGTACCAAACGTCACAACGTAATTGGGTGACTATAAAGGTGTACTACGGGTATCCCCGAAAGTATCTGTTGGGTTGACACGGATCGAGACTGGGATTTGTCACTCCGTATGACAGAGAGGTATCTCTGGGCCCACTCAGTAATGCATCATCATAATGAGCTCAAAGTGACCAAGTGCTTGGTCACGGGATCATGCATTACGGTACGAGTAAAGTGACTTGCCGGTAACGAGATTGAACGAGGTATTGGGATACCTACGATCGAATCTCGGGCAAGTAATATACCACTTGACAAAGGGAATTGTATACGGGGTTACTTGAATCCTCGACATCGTGGTTCATCCGATGAGATCATCGAGGAGCATGTGGGAGCCAACATGGGTATCCAGATCCCGCTGTTGGTTATTGACCGAGAGCCGTCTCGGTCATGTCTGCGTGTCTCCCGAACCCGTAGGGTCTACACACTTAAGGTTCAGTGACGCTAGGGTTGTAGAGATATGAGTATGCAGTAACCTGAAAGTTGTTCGGAGTCCCGGATGAGATCCCGAACGTCACGAGGAGTTCCGGAATGGTCCGGAGGTGAAGAATTATATATAGGAAGTCCAGTTCCGGCCATCGGGAAAGTTTTGGGGGTCACCGGTATTGTACCGGGACCACCGGAAGGGTCCCGGGGGTCCACCGGGTGGGGCCACCTATCCCGGAGGGCCCCATGGGCTGAAGTGGGGAAGGGAACCAGACCCTGGTGGGCTGGTGCGCCCCTCTTGGGCCTCCCCCTGCGCCTGGGGTTGGAAACCCTAGGGGTGGGGGGCGCCCCACTTGGCTTGGGGGGCAAGCCACTCCCTTGGCCGCCGCCCCCCTTGGAGATTGGATCTCCTAGGGCCGGCGCCCCTCCCCCTAGGGGCCCTATATAAAGAGGGGGGAGGGAGGTCAGCCGCACCCATGCTCTTGGCGCCTCCCTCTCCCTCTGCAACACCTCTCCCTCTCGTAGAGCTTGGCGAAGCCCTGCCGATATCGCTGCTGCTTCCACCACCACGCCGTCGTGCTGCTGGATCTCCATCAACCTCTCCTTCCCCCTTGCTGGATCAAGAAGGAGGAGATGTCTTCTCCAACCGTACGTGTGTTGAACGCGAAGGTGCTGTCCGATCAGCACTAGGATCATCGGTGATTTGGATCATGACGAGTACGACTCCCTCAACCCCGTTCTCTTGAACGCTTCCGCTCACAATCTACAAGGGTATGTAGATGCACTCCTCTCTCTTGTTGCTAGATGAACTCATAGATTGATCTTGGTGAAACGTAGGAAATTTTTTATTTTCTGCAACGTTCCCCAACATGGAGTACGAGACTAACCAAGAGCATCTATAGCCGGGTGCCTCAAACAACCCTCAAGAGCATCTATTGTCGGGTGCCACACATGTACCCATTCCTTTAGTTTTTTCCTATTTTTTCAATAATTCAGGATATCAAAAATTTCTAAACATAAGAAAAATCAAATTTTGAAAATTAATATGCATGAATTCAAAAAATGTTCACGCTTTCAAAAAATCATTCGGGAAATTAAAAAATGTTCATGGTTTCATAGAAGGATAAAGAATTTGTGAAAAATGTTCATGAATTTAAACATTGTTTATGAATTAAACAAATGTTCATGATTCCAAAAAATGTTCATGAATTCAAAAAATATTCATGATTCAAGAGAATCTGCACAAATTTGTAAAAAAAAATCAGGATTACGAAAAATTGTTCATAAATTTATAAAATATTCATCAGTCAAACAACGTTCATCATTTCAAAAAATGTTCAAAAATTCGAAGAAGTGTTAATGCTTTAAAAGAATGTTCATGAATTTGTAAAAAAAATGATCATGATTTTGACAAATTGTTCACGAATTTCATAAATGTTCATGATTTCAAAAAATATTCAGGACTTAGGATACTGTTCACAAGTTTGTAAAAAAAAGGTTCACGCTTTCGAAAATATGTTCATCAATTTAAAAATGTTCATCATTTCAGAAAATGTGCATGATTTTCAGAATATTCACAAATTTAAGAGAGTTTTGCAAACTGGAAAAACTAGAAAAAACAAAACATAAAACAAAGAAGAATAAAAAAACGAAAAAGAAAACAGATGAAGGAACATAAAAGAAGAAGAAAAAAATGA
>NC_041387.1:2122891-2124179 GCF_002162155.2 Triticum dicoccoides | reverse complement strand
AATGTATAGGAGGTTTTATTGGCAAAAAGAAAACTCTGGCTCCTTCGTGAAGCTTCCTTTGCTCAGAGAAAAAAAATGCATTTGACAGTCTAAAAACTATACATGGTGAGTCAGTTGCGTCCTCTACGCTTGAAATTGCACTTGAGAAATTGCACTTGCGTCAAATGTGGGCTGGCCGAACTGAAAAACCTCAAACGGGCATACCTGGTCTAGGCAAACTAGCTGAGCTAAATACCTCACGTCAGAGGTCAGACACAACAATGGAGATGGAGGGTTTGTTGGGATAGTTTTCTCCAACCAACTCAACGGCATACCTATTCTAGGCAAATTAGCTGAGCTAAATACTCACGTCAAACACAACAATAGGTAACAGCTATCTTTTTTCTTTCTTCTTGTGACAAAGCGGGAGCTTTATAACTCTAGGCAATAGGATCGCAATCGGCAGCCAAAGGGCCGGAGCATCCTACAACCACAGTTTGATCTCTTTGACGAGCTTGGTTGAGGGTTCGAATCTTCCAGTCAAGGGTTCTTGGGAGAAATTTCTCCGTCTCTTTGATCTCTTTGACGAGCATGGCCGAGAAGATTCTCAAGAGTTTGTATGCCTAAGCCGGCATCATCATCATTATCACCATCATCATCATCCTCTAGCGGCTTGATGTATAGCTACACCGCTCGCGAGGGTAAGCTGAGGAACCGATCCTACTGGGCCAATATATGGCGTACCCGGAGGTCGATCCCCGAGTCTGACATAAGCGCTAGCCTCGGTGCCGGTGTCGGTGCTTGTGCCAAAGAGGAGACCACCGCCAGCTTGGAGCATGATGGTGAAGGAGGAAGGATGTTTGTGTCCTTAAGGAAGGGCGAAGAGGATGGCGGTGACGGAGGAGGAAGGAAGTTGTATGTGGCTGTCGAAAAGGATGAAGAGGACGGCAGGTCAAACCTCATGTGGGCCGCTCGGAACCTCCTCACTGGTGGTGACAAGGTTGTCCTGGTACACGTCCACCAGCCTGCCGACAAAATTTTGACCGGTAAGCCTGGTTTTTCATTTTGGTGGATTCTCGTAGTCTCATTTGTCCCCACCCATTTTACGTTATTTTAGTGCCACTTCTGCTTCGGTACAACCTCCCTAAACACATCAACGGAGTAGATTTCTTCATACCCCTTCTTTTTTTTGAAAGGAAAGGTGGTTGGGTGCCGACCTTATATTTCAAAACAGGCCAAGGCCTGATGATAAAACCAGTTACAAAGCTTGCCTATTGCACCAAGGTGCAAGAGACAAGCGCCCTCAAGA
>NC_041387.1:2079815-2122671 GCF_002162155.2 Triticum dicoccoides | reverse complement strand
AAACAAGAAAGACTAAGTAGCTAATTTTTGGCTCCAGACCCGTAGGTCATCCCTATGTTGCTGTTTTTGAGATCTGTGACTCCAAAGATGGAGTAAGTCAGCTGCATAGAAGCGGATGTAAGCCTCCGTCCACACTTTGGAATTGAAAACCCTGTTGTTCCTTGCGTGCCAGAGGGTGATGCCACAACCAGCAAAATCAACATTCCATCTGCGGTTGAAACTTATATGATGACCCGCTTGTTCCACAAAAGTCAGAAGGTCAGATAATGAGCATGCCAAAGTGTTCAACATCAACTTGCTCCAGAGAGTAGAGGCTATAGCACATCGGAGCAGCAGGTGGTTGATGGATTCAACAGCAGGGCAAACATCACAATGTGCAAAAAGAGCAACCGCCGACCAGCACTTTTTCACCATGTTATCTATGGTATTTAGACGTCCTCGAAAAGCTAGCCAAAGGAAAATCCTGTGCTTGAGGGGAATCAAAGAGTCCCAGATCCAGCTGTCAAGGTTTGCCATAACCCCTCGAAAAGTAAACAGCCTGTAAAAATAGCTGGTGCTGAGCTGACTAGATCCAATCGAGGAAACACGCTCATCTTTGCGCAAAGACGTTGGAGCCACATCTGAGTTGACTGCACTGCCCATGCTCCGTTCTTCATACCCCTTCATATAAGATGGTCTCCCCTAAAAAGGGCAAGATGGTCTTTTATTAAAATACATCACGCGCCCGCCGGAACCTATACGTCGTAAAAATTCACAGAATAAGTATGCATGCACGTTCTAGGAATCAAACCGCGGCCCTCTTTGCACGTGAGAGTGAGTGGCTCTGACTAGTGTTTGTGAAAAAAGAGGAGCATGCAAATTTATGAACCACTCCTTTCGTCCGAGTTTACTGAGCCCGTCAACAACACATGTACTATCTCCCTCCTGGTTTATTGGCCCCTTTTATAATTTATGTCAAATTTTGATCAAAGAATTAGCTAATAAAATATTAATACATGTCAACAAAAATTATATCGTTGGATTCGTATTTAAACATAGTTTTCAATAATATGATTTTTTGTGACATGCACGAATATTTTGTTAGTTAAAAATTATAGTCATAATTTAGCACATAATATAATGAGGATCAATAAATCAGGACAGAGGTAGTACTCCCTAGGTCCAGGTGCATATGGCGACTAAGGGAGTAATCGAATGAGGTCCGTGACTAAGGAAGGTCCTATCACGGCGCCCTTTTCTCCCTCAAATATGGATCAAAATCAGCAATTAATCCATATTAACTAGGAGTGGCTGTTTTGCTAACTAATGTATTGAAGGAGTTGCCACGTCAAGTGAATGCCGGCGGACGAGGGGTTCCGCACTAAGCGCACGAACATTCTGAAGATCCAACAATGTTTTGAACAACTTGAACACATATTAAAATTTTCATTTAAAAAAGACATGAACATTTTAAAAATGAACAATCTTTTTTAAAAGCATGAAAATGAAAAAAAAATGTTATGTTAGTTAAAAATGTTCCGAACATTTTTTCGAACAACATTTTGAACATTTTTCAAGATATATGAGGAGAGTGCAAATATAGGAACGAGCATTTTGAACAATTTTTTGAACACAACTTGAACACTTGCTTTCTTTTTGGCTTCTTATGTGGCAAATGTAATTTTGTGAATTTTCAGGCCATTTTTCATCTTTTTTAAAACCGGGGTTTGCTTCGTTATATTCTATTTTCTTTTTCTTTTTCTTTTTTCTTTTCCTTTTTCTTTTTTCCTATTTTTGCAAATGTGTGCACTTTGCATAAATTTAAAAAAATGTGTTTCAGAAAAGTTCATGTTGATTGATAATGAAGAAAACTGCAAATAACAAAAACATCCAAAATTGTTGATAAATTTGAAAAAATAGTTAGGACATTTTTTTCATGTTAATTATATTAACAGAAAATACAAACAACATGCTCACGAATGCACTCGTCTGGCTTAGTATGGCACACTTCTCACAAACGCTGGTTTTTTGGACTATGGATAAATAACCCAAACTTTTTGCAGCAGCCTGGCACGGACATATGAAACACCCATACCTAGTTTCAGCAATTTCCGAGACCGTTTGCACATTGTGACATGTCCAGCCATTTATCATCCCTTTTTCACCGAGAAAACTCCCGAAAATGGATGATTTTTCAAAAACTCAAACAACTTATCATGTTGCCTTGAATTGATTATATAAGAGCATGGGAAAATTTTGGGGTTATACGATGAAGCCGAAAAAATATGCTCTCATACGACCCCTTCTGGCCTACGCAAACGCCCTCCATTGAACATGATATATTTTTAGACATATATGAAATGACTACAACTTTTTTCAGCAGGTGGGCATGCCCATGGTAGGTATCCATGCCTGATTTGAACATATTCTAACACGGGGTGCAAGTTGCATCACATCCAGCCGTTTTATTAGTCTTTATTCATCGAGAAAATTCTAGAAAATGCAACAACTGTCCAAAACTAAAACAAATTATCGTGGTGCTTTTAAATAGGTCATATATGCTCATGTAAAATTTTTAGGGATATTTGACGATGCAAAAAAACATGCTCTCATACGGACCTTTCTAGCCTACACGGACACCCTACTTTGAACATGATCTATTTTTGGACATAAATTTAATTATCCTACCTTTTGCTAGCAGGTGAGCATGCCCATGGTAGGCATCCATGCCAGGTTTGAACGCTTTCCAATATCGTATGCAACTTGCATCACGCCCGGCCACTTATCGGCAACTTTTCACCGAGAAAACTCCAGAAAATACAAATATTATCCTCATTGGAAATTGGATCACTAGACGATACCAAAAAAAGTTCTCTCATAGGGGCCCTTCTCGCCTGCTCGAATACCCTCCGTTGAACATGTTCTATTTTTGGACATGCATGGAATCACTCCAGCTTTTGCCAACATGTGAGCATGCCCATGGTAGGCATCAATGTCATGATTGAACGATTTCCGACATTGTATGCTAGTTGCAACCCGTTCAACCATTTGTCGCCCTTTTTGACTGAGAAAACTCCTGAAAATGCAAAATTTGTAGCAAACCAAACAATGTGCTCTCGAATGGAGCTTTCTGACCTGCTCTGACACCCTACATTGAACATGTTGTTCTTTCTGGACATCCATGAAATGATATCAACTTTTGCCGGCAGGTGGGCATGCACATGATAGGCATCCACACCAGGTTTGAAGGCAAGAAGTATTTAAAATCATAATTTAAATAGGTGCTTAAAATTGATATTTTCATTTTCCCTTTTTCACGTGCAATAACGGGCCGATCCAGTCGGGCTGCCTCCTATGAAAAAAATATTTAGTTCGTGAACTTTTTTTGTAAAATTGTTAACTTTTTTTTCCAAATCGAGAACTTTGTTTTTGAAAACGGTGAAATTTTTTCATTACACAAATTTTATTCACATTCTTGAACTTTTTCCAATTTCACAAATTTGCTACAAAATCATGAACTTTTTTCCTCCTTGGAGCCATATGCGCCAGGAAAATAAGTTTGTGCTCACACCTGCCATAGTGGGCCACAGCCCAAGCACCTCGGTATTCACTTCCCGTTTACCGCTTGTGATCATCAGTGTTTGTTCCCTCGCTATATTTTCTCGGTTTTCTCTTCTGCTGCTATTTTGTTAACTGAAAAACCGGTCCCAGTTTTAAAGGTAAAAAAAAAATCATGGATTTAAGAAAAGCTCACAAGTTTATTAAAACTTCATCGATTTGAAAAAAAATACTCGAATTTTATAAATTATTTCGCTAAAAAGGAAAAAGTCGATAGATTTTTCTAAAAACTCATGACTTTGAAAAAGTATTGCGAAATTTAAAAAGTTCATTGACTTAAATAAGTTCACGAATTTGATAAAAAATAGTTCAAATTTTTCGAAAAAGTTCACTGATTGAAAAATAAGTTCACGTATTTGAAGAAAGTTCCTGAAATGGAAAACATTTGTGGATTTAAAAAAGTTCATGAATTTGACAAACAATCTAACAAAACTGAAATAAGTTCATTGATTTGACAAAAATTTCATAAATTTTAAAACAGTTCATGAGTTTTGCAAAAAAATCATCAATTTGGAAATAAGTTCACTAATTTGAAGAAACACAAAATTGAAAAAAAATATTTATTTCTAAAAGTTCACAAATCTGGTAAAAAAGTACACGGATTCGTAACTTTGTATTGATTTGAATAATGTTCATGATTTCGACAAACAAGTTTGTGAAAATGAAAAAGTTCATCGATTTGACATCTCTTGCGAAACTGAAAATATTCATTTATTTAAAAAGAGTTCAAGGATTTAAATAATAAGTTCACGGATTTGAAAAAATTCACGAATTTAAGAAAGTGTTCATGAATTTAAGCAAGTTAAAAAGAAAAGAGTTAAATAAGAAAAAAAGAATAAAATAAAGAAAAAGGCCAAACAAAAGCTAAAATAAAAAAGAAAACCAGTCTGCGAAGATGTACGACAAGAAGAAAAAGTGATGTAACCCGACATAACAAGGGAGCTCTCCTAATTTGCTACAATTGGTGGAAGTAACCTTGAGGTTGGGAGTTCGAGCCCTACTGCATGCCCCTTTTTTAAGGTTAAAAAAAGAAAAATATTAAACGTGCCAGGCCAGTACGAAGGTGGTGTGCGCCGGTTGTGTGACGCTACTCCCTGTATGACGTATACGGCAGGCGACCTATCATAAGTACAAAAGTGCAAGAAGTCTAGATAACTCCTAATGTCTCAGTTGATAGGTCGCGTTCCGGATTTTATTTTCGTCCCATCATTTTTGTTCGGTTTTTTTTCGTCCTTAATCCCACCTCCCACTTCCCAGTACCAAAAAGAAAACCAACTAAAACCAGGTAAAAAGGGAGCGATGCCTCCAGTCCTCGCACGCCTCGCACTCGCATGCCTCAATGAAAAAAGACCAGCGAAAAAAGACCTACGAAAGAAAAAACAACGACAAAAAATCAGGCGACTCGCACACACGAGCGAGGCCTCTAGATCCCGTCGCCACCGCCTGCCGCCGCCAGCCCCGTCCTCCTCCCTGGCTCCTGGCGCCGCCCGCCCCCCATCTCCTCCTGCGATCCTGGCGTCGCCCCGCCCCACCTTCTCCCTCACTCCCGGCGCTACCTATCGATCCCCTCGACGACACAGAGCCGTCGTCCTCTCATGCGATCTCGCTGCCGCCACCCTCCGATCCGCTCCTCCTTTCCCGAGGATACGCATCTGCATCCGCCGACGCCGATCCGGGCAGGCGCGGCCGTCGTGGATCACGAGGATCCGGATGATGGGGCGGCAGAGATGGCCACGGATCTGTTACGGCAACGACGCCGCCGGATCCGCACCCACAGCATCCGGATGGAGGCCGGCGACGAACCCTAGCCTAGACGTCAGCATCGGGATCCAACCCCTGCTCTCGGTGCTGGGGCTAGGCATATGGGGGTGCTTGCTGCCGCGGTGGACCTCGACGCCGGCGACATCTGCAGCATCTCCCTCCCGTCGGGCTGCATGACCTGTATGCCCAAGGTACGCCTCCTCCTCCTTCCTTTCCCCTCCCTACCAAGACTGCAGCTTGCTGATGTGTCGATTAGTGGTAGTGATGGATCTAGGATGAGGATAAACTGGCGAATAATCCAGCGGTCGGATGAGGATAAATGGGCGGCTGCAAACTCTGGTCCTCGCCGGCGTCGTGGTCGGAGGCCACGTTGACCCTGCCTCTGCATCTAGCGGCGCCGGGTTCTACCCGTTGCTGCACCACCTCGCGGCCGAGGGAGACCAGGCGCTGGCGTGACCCCACTCCCGCTGCTGTTTTGTCTCGTCAGATAATCCATATCAGGTTAGTTCCATGCTGCTTCGCTCGACGACAGTTATCGTTCTGGCTTGCTCTCTCGTGGGAAGTAGCATGTGGCTCTGTTAATTTATCAGAAGGTACATAAGATTTTGCAAGCAATCGGGGTACATGATCCGGTTTTTTGGGCTGACCTTATTATGCTTTGTTGTCTCAGCCTGACACGAAGGATGAGCATGTGAGGATTAAGGAGGCAGGAGGCAAGGTCATCCGATGTAATGGTTACCGAGTGTCTGAAATACTTGTATGTCATGATTATTTGGTGTGCAACTACATTTATCTTGTACCAAATTACTATGCCATTGAGTTCGAAATTGTAGACACGGTAGCTTCAAAGCATGATGCGAAATTACTTGGTGCAGTGTGATACAGACAAATGTCTTGGCGCATTGGTGCTTTGTTTTGAAATCCAGGAAATTAGTTGGGATTGAAGAATTAGCTCTTGTTGGTCATTAATCGTTACCATTTTAAGATCACTCATTTGTGAAAACTGAAGTCCCCATTCCTTTTGGTCATTTAAGAAAGCATATGAAAGTGAAACGACACACTGTCACACATATATCTTAGCTCTTCTAAAATCATGTTTCACTGCTTGGTTTGTGCTACAAATAATGTCAGTACGTTGAACTTGCTAAATCAGGTCAAATGTGGCTCAGTGATAGAATTAAGAACGAAGGAGGAAGATACCAGCACCAGCCCCAACAATCAAGACTGCGGCAAGGGCGACGACAGTGTGTCTCGGCGAGCGTGAGCAATGGCAGCATCATCTCCGACTCCGAGTACCTGACCAAGACGCTGTCCAGGTCACACGTCGAGGACTTCCTCCTGGATGATGCCGCCTCCTTGGCTGTTGTTCTCGTCTCCTCAAATAATTCGTATCAGGTTAGTTCCATTGCACTGCAAATACTACCACTTCTATTGGGCAAGCAAATACAACTTGAAAGTATAAGTCATATCAGGTTAGTTCCATCGTACGCCAGTGTCGTCTGGCACGCGAACTCAATTTCTTGCATCGCCCATTGTTGTTCATCTGCTGCTCTAACCAGTAACCATCCCTTGGTCCCGATACTTTCGAGCTCGCAAATATAACATTGATTGCTTGATTAGCATTATTTCTTTCAAGGACAAAACTAATTGTCGATTCTTTTTGGCTACATCAGAAGGATTTTGGATGCAAACCTATGTGGTTTCTTCATAGTACTAGGGAGCTGACAACAAAAAAACATGAGAATTCATCACCTATCTTAGCCACGGCAACCTGAACAAGGTTTGCCAACATCTAGCTTAATCCTTCTTAATGGTTGGTAGCAGACCTGTCCTACAAGCAGAAATCATCTACTTTGTGTTTGAATTTTCTAAATTACAGTAAAACATGTGCATACTTCAGTTTGCACAAAGAGCAGACCTAGACAATCTGTTGTAGGATCTGAGCTACTGAATATACATGTAGTAAGAAATACTTTTCCTTTGATCCTCTTTCATGTTCAAGTTCCTAATGAACCTGCCATACAGCGCATTTAGGCTCTGGTCAACAAGTGGACGGACAGGTTGTCCATTCTTGTTGTTCTTGCGTGTCAAGATTCTTGGCTGCAGACTTGCAGGTATCAAGTATGAGTCGATGCTTAACTTTTGTCACGTTTCTTACTTACCACTGTTATTTCTAGCATTCAACATACATGAACTGAATAGACCAATGGCATTACATGTTTCGTAGGCATGTTTCTAAATGCTAATTAGCATTTCTCAGTTCTGCAGATACACCATGATTGCAGCAGGTGTTGGAAGAAATCATCTGATGGTCGTAACTGACGAAGGAAGTGCTTTGTATACGGACAAGCTGGGGACGAGTTCACTAAGGAGTGGTTGACTCCCTCTCCTGTTGCTTTTTTTATGGTTGATAGATGACACAACTAGAAGTGCAGCAAATACAACTTATATTGTCACCTGTTCTTAGAACCTACTTGTTTGGGTGATAATGAAACCAATAAAAATATTTATGACATGAGCATATACATAACTTATATTGTTTAGGACCATGGGGTGGTTCTGACAATTTTATGGGAATTTGACCATATGGGAAACTCATTTTCCACTGTGTTCTTACACTGCTGTTATTTTTGTATTCTCCCTGACTCCATGTTGTTCCAAATTTGGTGCAGGGACTAAGGTGTCACCACTCCCCTGCCTTGTTACTAAAGCAACTAATGTTGTTTGTGGTGCTGACTTCACTATCTAACTGTCATCGGTTGAGGGATCTTCCGTACTGTATGGCCTTCCTGAAACTATGAAACTTAAAGATTAGCACGCTCTTTTTTCTTTCAGATAAAGCAAAAGGCTTTGATCATCTTCTCATGATAAAATCTTTAGATAATTATCTGCTTTGGTTGTTATTAGTGGGGTTTTCCTTCGTCATTTCATTGAAGATGTATTTAGTTCTTCTGTGCTATTCAGTACATCAGTACTTCCTCGGTACGGCTAACTTGGTCATGGAAGCGATAATCAGGTTGGTTGCTACTATGTTAACACACGACACCTACTAAATTTGCAACACTAGAGGCGGGGACTCCTAGACCTATGCTAATTGATTTAATTAATTGTTATTATTATTCGTTAGACGTCCAAACAGGCAGCTGAGCGTTGGACATGGCCTTATGCCTCCGAATAATATGTTCATACCCCATAAGTTCTTTGCAATATTCATACACCCAATTCAGTACTATTTTCCATATTTTAACTTTACGTACTGTTTTTATTATCTGCTGTTAATTATAAGTACCAATCAAAAACTTTTAATTATAAGTGCATAGCATAGCCCTATATTTATTGTGTTCAGTGACCTTTTTTATGAAAATCATTGCTACGAGTCACCATTTTATAATTGGTGTTCATATCCTAATCCTTTTGTATTTGCAAGATCACTCCTTAATGTTAAGAGGGGAGGGGTGATTTTAAGGATATTTTTGTAAAAGGAGGACATTGACAAAAACATTGAATACAAGGAGCTTGCAACCATGATGGAATGGTACAACGGCAGTGATAAGATTTGTGCATTGTTTTTTTTAACACAAACTAATATGTGGATACTAGGAATATGGCTGAATTAATAAACATTGTTACTTTCTTTTTGCATCCAGAATCTTTGCGTGATAGCCTGCTTGCTGCCCAGATAGTGAGCCCCTAAGCTCCTGAAGAAAGGAAAGTTGAAGGAAATGGTAAAGTTACTTATAAATGTCTTGCTTCTTAAGTATTTTACCATTTATTGAAGATGCAGTGTTTTTTAATTGTTGCTAAGCCAATTATGAACAAACACTTTGTGCTAAACATCTTGTAATTCTTGTCCGACGATATACATTATTTGATGCCTCAAGAAAGAAGCGAACACAAAGGATCCTACGCCAAAGGATGAAGAGGTCGAGGAAGTGATGGAAGGGGGTGCGTGGAGGAGGACAGGTGCATGGTGAAGCTGGCGTGATGGCTGCGAAGGTCAAAGGAGAGAAGGCTAGCACTGGACTTATTTTGGAGTCTCTTGACAGGCACATCGCACATCAACCTTGGGTGATTTAAGTGAGGGTGGTTCTATCTTTTCCGCCCTCTAATTTCTGCCAATGACTAAAGATAGATGATTAGGGAAAATTTTAAAATATTAGCATGGATTATTGGCCATCCTGAGTTTTTTACTCTCTCTGCTATGGTGTTACAGTTATAGAGGTCTTGCAGACAACTTAGGGGGTGTTTGTTTCCGGGGACTTTTTGGTGTAGGGATTAGAAAAAGTCCCTCTTAGAGACTTTTTAATCAAACAGGAGGGACTACTAGGGACTAAAAGTTGCTTTTTGGGACTAAATGAAGAAGACTTTCAAGGAGAGTCTTTTTTTGGGACTTTTTAAGACTTTTCCAACAATGTCCCTTCCTGCACTCATTGCCCCGCCGGCCCATAGTGTTGTTTGGTTGTTATTTTTCTGTATACTAGGGGTAACATGGTCATTTAATAACTCCAGGGAGGGACTAGCGACTTTTTAGTCCCTGGAAAACAAACAGGGAGGGACTTTTTAGTTGGGACAAGTCTTAGGACTTATGAATCAAACAGGGCCTTAGATTGATGTGTTTTGTCGACTATCTTTTTTGAGCAGAATAATTGTTGGGTAGCCCCAACAGTAATTGTCGATACTGCAGGTTTAATGGATGGTAAAGTGATCCGTTGCTATTTTGCATTTGATTCATCTGCAAATTAGTACTAACTGATAAAAGATACATACTACTCCCTCCGTTTCTTTTTAGTCTGCATATCAAACTTGGTCAAAGTCAAACTTTGTTAACTTTGACTAAGTTTATAAAAAAATATATCAAGATTCATAATATGAAATATATATTGTTAGATGCATCATGAAATTAATTTTCATATCCTATAAGTTTAGTATTGTAGATGTTAATATTTTTTTCAACAAAGTTGGTCAAACTTTACAAAGTTTGACTTTGATCATATCTTATATGCAGACTAAAAAGAAACGGAGGGAGTACATGAATCCATGAAATTTAGTACTTAACCATGTTCATAGATCTATAGATTAAGATAACTTGTATTGACAAAAATAAACATTATTCCTGAAGAGAAAATGCCTCTACATGTTCTCCTTCAGTGTGTTGCAGAAAAACCATCCATACACCATCTTTGTGTGTGTGTATATATAAAAATTTCCCCTATTCTACAAAACATTTATGGTACTCCCTCCTTCCCAAAATGTAAGGCGCGGTTTGACTTTTCTGGTCTTCGTTGCGGAACTTTGACTATGATTTTCATGTATTCTATGTCTATAAAATTAGTATACATACATATGAAATAAAATTGTTCTGCAAGACAAATACGATGATGCCATTTATACATGTTTAATCCATATACATTGATATATATTAGTGGTCAAAGTCGTGCATCAAAGACCGTAAAAAGTCAATCGCGCCTTATATTTTGGGAAGGAGGGAGTACTATATATTTCAGGTTGGAAGAATCAAATCAAGACTTGACATGGAGTGACAATGCCCTCCTATCAAGGGGACATCAAATACCGAGGGAAAATCTCTCTCAAATAATAGAATATAGTTGTTTTGCTCCAGTACAACTTTCTTTCGTTTTCATCCTTGCTTCGATGTAGATAGTATGAGGACAGAGATTACAAGACACCTGACAATAAATTATTTATTAGATTTGGAAACATAATCTGAGAAGTAAGGGCATCTAAAGTGCTTCCCCTAAAATTTAACTCCTCAAAAGGCTCTCCAAATTCTACTCAAATTTTGAGGAGTTAAAGGTTGTTACACCCAACCCTTCCCCTAAAACTTACCTCTCTGTAAGTTCTAGGAGGGAGTGGATGACGAATGTTGGAAGACTTCCAAAGTTAGGGATGATGAGAAATAATAAGAATTACATCAAGATCCGTAGACCACCTAGCGACGACTACAAGCACTGAAGCGAGCTGAAGGCGCGCCGCTGTCATCGCGCCTCCCTTGTCGGAGCCGGGCAAGATAGTCGGGAAGTCGTCGTGCTAAGGCCCTATAGAACCAACACACCAGAACATCACCCGTCACAGATGAAGAGTGTAGATCAAAAGGATCCAAACTGAAAACACACAAACGAAGATGAACGGCGAACAGATCCGAGCAAATCCATCAAAGATAGATCCGCTGGAGACACACCTCCACGCGCCCACCGATGATGCTAGACGCATCACCGGAACGGGGGCTAGGCGGGGGACCTTTATTCCATCTTCAGGGAGCCGCCGCTGTCTCACCTTCCTGAGCAGGACACAAACCCTAACAAAGCTCGAAAATATATATATAAACAGGGCCCTCCCACCGGCAAGGGCCGAGATCCACTCCGTCTCCATGGCCCTAAGGCCACCGAAGATGGGACGGACCGGCGGCGGCGCCTGCGGCATGCAGAGAACCCTAATTTTTTGGAGGCGGCGACTGGGTAGGATGTTGTATGTGTATGGGGATAAGTTAGGATTGACTCCCAAAAGTTGCTGCTCGGCTCTGCCCATCTTCGCCCTCCTCATCGCCATCCACGCGGGCTGGTTAGGCTGGGTGGCGGCGGGGCTTTCTCCTCCCCGTCTGCCTCTGGTGGCGCATGGTGCCGTGGGTCCAACGAGGGTGTGGCGCTATATGCAGGACGTGGCAGCGGGCTGGTGGCGTGGCTGAGGTGGTGGGGGTGCGTGCGCGTCCTGGAGTCTGGTCGGGCCTTCCTCCCCAGATTTTGGACGATGGCGTGCGGCGCGGGTGGGCTTCTCTTAGGCCCATCCTTGACGGTGGATCTACCCTCCTCTTTGGCAGACATGCGGTTGTTGTGGCCTCTCGCCAGTCTGCATCAGTAGCTGTGGTGGGGCGAAGCAGGGGTGCTTCGGCAGGGGGGGAGGGGGAGGTCGGTAGGAGGGACGAGGGCTCCATCGTTGTTGAGTCGCATGTCACCGGCATAGGAGGTGTGCCAGTTGTGGCCATGTGTCGCTCCTCCCCCTTCCCCTTTCCCCAGCCTGGTGCTTTCTGGCAACGCTTCAGGTGGGACGGGCATTGTCGGTTCAGGCGGTGGTTGGAGTTGGCGGAGCTATTTGAAGCCACCCCCTTTGATGTTCTCATGGCGGTCTAGGTGCAGAGCCGCGGCCCTGGCGATGGGAGGCACATTGATCTTGGGCGGATTTGCGCGGTTTGGGTGCGGGCGAGCAAACATGGCAGCTCAGGCGGCATGGATGCGGGTGGTTGGCAGAGTGGGGGTGCGACGGAGGGAGTCAGAGCACCAGGGTACATAACTTACCCAATCTTTGTACTAGCCGTTGGCGGCGACGTCCGTAGATGTTGTTTCCTTCTTGCAGGCTCCGCCATGGTACTCTCACTCCCTTCGTGTTGCTCTGGGTGAAAACTTGATCCACGGGATCAGACGGTGGCGGCTATCCGTGGTCTTGCCCTTCTTGGAGGCGCCGTTTTGGAGTACCCGCTCCGGCGTTGGCCGTCTCACCTCTCCTTGGTGGATCACTCATGTGGTTGTCTGTCGGCTAGAAGCGGTTCTTCTGTGCTCATTCGTAGTATGCTTGGTAGTGGTTGGGGTGGTTTGTCGGCACCTTTGTATCTTGCTTTGGATGTGTGTTGAGTGCGGTCGTGGCGTGTGTTTGTATCGGTCTTCTCGGATGTATGAGGTGATGGTTGCTTTATTTTATAATATAAAGGGGGGGGGGGCTTTTTCTTCATTAGGGGATTGTGTCCTAGAGAGATAGAGAGGGCTAGAAAGAAAGATGGAGCGAGGGTGGGAAAGAGAAGGTTAGGGAGAGAGATGGAGAGTGGTAGACAAAGTGGGGAACGAGAGACAGATATGCAATGTATTCATAGGTGCAATCAGATTAAAACAAACTAAAAAGCCCGTGGCATCGCTTGGGCATTCCACAGGAGTCGGTCGGTCGTCACGCATACGAGAGAGAGAGCGGCTGCATGCATGAATGAATGGGCCGGATTTCTAAAATGGATTTTTGGAGCACCGGGGCAACGGAGCACGTTATTTTGAACTGCTCAAAAAAGGTGTTTAAAAGATTTGAATAATACGCATGCATATGGTTTAAGTACCGGTGAAATTTCATTCAATAGTACGTTGTATTATGTGTTGCACAAAAGAGACAAATTTTCAGCCAAAAACAACAAAAACCAAGTGCATGTGTTTTGTCTTTTTTGTATCTTTTATACATGCGAGCACGTATATTGCTGAAAATTTGACCCCTTACACTGCACTGCTATATATGCGTGCCCACAAAAATTTGAAAATTTTTGAGCCGTAAAAATCTGGTTTTTTGAACTTCAAAAGAGCAGGCACTATGTGCCCGTGCTCAGATGTCAATATTCGCCGGGTTTCACACTTTAAGGACCAGCTCGCGCAGTCGGTCTAGGTACATTAAATTGTCATTAGTCATTACGAACGCGGAGATTTTATGTCGTCGCGGTCATGCGAGGCAGTCTACACGGAAGCATAGGCATAAAATGCAATATTGGGGCCCTAATCTTCATGGGTAGTGACCGTGATGGGGAAAGAAGTGACTGGACTTGCAGCTTCTGAACTAACATCTGAGCTCAGCTCGTGGTGACACTTCAAGTGCAAATTACACGGAGGCACGCGCACGACACGACGGATTCAAGTTCAAGATGACGAAGGGCATGCTCGGCAACGTCGTGTTCGTTGGAATTATGTCAGACGCATTGACAATTAGGCTTGTCTTCTCCCAAAGTCCCAATGGTGACGCGGATTAAATTGAAGAGGAAATTGCATAAACCACCAACTATTGATATTGATTTTGCACAAAACATCTATTATACGGGTTTGTTAGACAGAATGATAAATATTGATATAATCTGTTGAGGCTATTTCTAATCCAATGTTTACATAATCTTGTTATGCAGATGTCATGTGTGAAACTCTTTTCAGTTGTATTGTCTTGACCCGTTTAGGATGGCACAACCAGTTTCTACCACAACTATTGCGGTATCAAATATCAAGGTGAGGCACTTATACGTGATTATCAGTCAACATGAGCTATAACAAGTTGAAGGTCCAGCTATCTCCAGGGGTTCACTACCACAGACCGATGGGTTTGAATTTTGATGTGTGTGTGAGTGGGGTGTAAGAGGAAATTTGAGCTGACTGCATCATGCACAACTGCCAGAGGTGGAAAGTTTGCACAGAGGGTGGAGAGACAAAAATAGTGGATGAAATAAGAAAAAGAAAAGAAGATGAGGAGTTATTTAATGGTAAAAGAATTGTCGATAACACCACCCTATTTGGACGAGTATCCTAAAGGTTTATGTTAAACTACAAAAATATGTATGCTCTGTAGCAACGGATAGGAAATTAACTTGCGATGGATTCAGGGAAAGACACCATCGAGTTAACGTCTAGTGGGGGAAAGGAGCCATGGACGTGGTTGCACAAGACACCAATTTACCTGGAGGACACCCTTGGCACCGAAAATTGACCTAGGAGGGCCAGATCGATGTCACGGATCGCCCGAGGTATAAATCGTATTGTATGAAGCCCATGGCTCCAGAAAATCGCCATGGGATGGCCATATTGATGTCGTCGTTGAATCCGGCTACTCACCGTGACATATATGTGCTCACGGCAACTCATCAGATCTGACCAAAACAGATAACCGGGAAGGGGATGGGCGACATAGCGATTGATGGGAGGGGAGGGGATGGTGAGCGTGGATGGAAGGTGGCAGCGACATGCCATGGTGGGGAGATATGATGGCGGCAACGCCGTGGCAGAGGGAAAGAGTGAGAGGGGCGGTTGCGGTGAGAGAATTGGTTGCGAGGGGGACACGAGGTCCATTATGCTAGAGTCAACACGAGGTCAGAAGTTTTGCGAGAAGGAAACTATCCAGACGTTGGCAACATTATTTGATAGCTGTCTAGGAAAGACAACGACATCTCATCGTGCAATATGATAAGTAGTCTTTTGTCTATTGTAATCATGGTTTATTGTTGTTTCTAATAGCTTCACTTGTAGATTTATCTTCCCTATGCATCCATCGGCCAATACATTTTATACGTAATCGATAAAGAGGCACGTCGTCTATATATTATGGACCATATTCAAACATCACAATAGTTAGAGGATAAAAATTTGAGGCATGCACTGAAATTAAAAAGTTTTGCAAGGGATTTCAAAGAAGCACTCAAAATAAAGCTGTCTGGTTTCCGATATATCTAAATGACAACATTTATTTCCGTTTGGTATTTCAACGAGTATAGACGGGTAATGAATTCATAATAAAAAAAATTATTTTTGTTATCATTATATTCTTTATATTATTAATTAAAAAAATTACAGGAATGTATCTGACTATTTTGTTTTTCATTTTGTGCTCTGGTGGAACAGTAAAAAATTGGTCAAGCCAGTTTACAGGGTAAGTATTGTCCGTTACATGATTTAAGACCTTCGGCGTGAATTTTTCATGCTAACTACATATAATATTTGTGCAAGATGGGTATGAGTTGAGGAAACAGTTTTTATTATACTTGCTAAAACATCGCGGGAATGAAGCTAAAGGCATCTTTCCTGATATTGTGAAAGAATTTTTTAAACGCATCATCTAGATATTGATAGTTTTGTAATATATGTTAAGGTCGAACATCGCTCAGTTTATTACATGCACATGTCGTTAATCTTTTTTGTTATCAATTTACATTGTAAAATTGGACTTCAATTATTCAATAATTGTGTCTGTGTTATATTGTTTGTACGTGTGAAATGTAACATGTAACTCTTGCAAACTATTTCAAAAGCCCGTGGCAACGCACGGGCACTCTACTAGTTGTTGTAAGGGAAATGTTTCTCTCCGGTCCGCCGGCTGAAGCGACGCGCCGGTCGCCTCTGTCGCTAATGCACATGCCTTTGTGGCCCACATGCAGGAGCGGGCCGCATAAGGACGTGTCCCACTATACACCACACGGACCTTATCCCCTTTCTTCTCCATCGATTTCTTCTCCACCGAAACAGAAATAGCTCTCATGCTCTTCTCCACACACCACGGCAAAAACTCCATGGATCCCCACCTCTTCCCATCTTCTTTTAATCCTGCCTCATGTGCCGTCTGCTCCTCGCGCAGGCCGTCGAGCTAATTTTTGCCAGCGGGGGCGCCGTTCCCTATTTCTCACTGCTTTTCTTGTGTGCAGGGACGCGCGGAGCGGTCACCGCCTGTGCTACGAACCGGCGACGTCTTTCTGCTACGAGCGGTGACCGACGAGGTGCGGGACAACCAGCGGCGACGCGAGGTGCGGCGGTGCTCCAACCGCATGCACGCAAAGCTGGAACCGGCATTCCGAGGTGCTACAACCGGCATGCGGCCATGCTACAATCAACGCGCGGCGGCGACGACCACTACTGGCGATTTGCTACAACCGCGGTGTCGACAGCTGCAACCGGTGACAAGAAATGCTACAACTGGCCATCCATTTGCTGGAACCGGTATCAGTTTTTGCTGCCGTCGGCCACCGATTTGCTGGAACCAGATGCATGCTCATCGTCAACATGCGATATTTGCTGGAACCAGTGTATGTTTTTGCTGGAACTAGCTTTTCCTTTTGCTACAATCTTTTTTTATTTGCTACAATAGAACCAATTCGAGTCTCCCTTCAGAGTTATTTTGCTGGAACCAGCGTTTTTTTTGCTGGAACTAGCAATTTTTTTTTGCTACAATCAACCACCGAAGTTTTCTCTGTTGAGGTTAATTTTGCTGGAACCGGTGTGTTTTTTGTTGGAACCTTATAATGAATTTGCTTCAAACCGGCCACTGAGGATTTTGTTAGTTTTTGCTGGACACCGACTACCGCGGCGAGCCGGAGGCGGGGCTACGCTAGGGATGCTGCAACCATGGCACCCGTGAGCTGGATCTGGTTGTTTTTAGAGCTTCATCCTCAATGAATTGCCTCTGGAATCAATCGCGGCCGTTATGCAATTCCGGCAGCCAAGGGGCGGGACCTCGTGGGAGCTCGCGGGGAACGGCCACAACGGCGACGAGGATGGGTGGTGGTGGTGTGCCCGAGGATGGGCGGGACCTCGTCTTGTTTTTCTGTCGAGCAGTGCTAGGAAGAAGACGACACAGATGGGTCAAATCCAACAGCTACGCATGATTTGATCGGGTGGCTGTGCGTCGACCGGCCCAAATTTGGGCCGGTGCACCGGCGCCTAGCACTACCCTTGTTGTAATCGTTGGATGTTTATTACTTGAACTTCGTGGGCATATATATAGGAGCACAAGACAAGGTAGGGTAAGGTCCTATTCTATCCTATCTTTTCTAATACTCGGAATACTCAACATCCTCTGCAGTCACAACGGTAGTGACACATATGGTCAGATTGGCGAAGAATCCAAAGCTAAGGCAGTCGGTGAAGCCACGAAAACGGCCTGGAACGGACGACCTCAGGATGACAATGGACGGGGGACTGCGGCACTACGGCCAGAAGGGCCGATGCAGCGGTAGCGTGGTCGGTACAGCCGCGGGAAAAACCACAAAACGGTGACGCTACGGCCCAACGGGGCGACATCGTTGCTCATTCGGTGAAGGGGCACGCATATTCACGGACGACCTTCACGGGAAGGTGTGCGGTGTGCATCGCGCGGCCGGACATGAAAGACGTGTTCGACCAGCTGCGAATAGACAACACGCGATGTAGCCTGCAGCCATCCACGCAGATCAAGTCCAGTTGAAGTGCAGAACATGGAGGCCAATCGCACACCGTAGACGCCGCTGTACAAGAAGCGCCACGAGGCAGCCGATGGAGGAGACCTGGGCGTGGAGAACAACACGAGGATGGATGCGCGCGGACGGCAGGCGCGAGCGCAGTGTGCCGCATCAGAGGATGGATGCGCCCAGATGACAGGCGCAAGCACCGTGTACCACACCAGACTCTATTGTTAAAGACGACCGGTGTAGATCAACGGGGCGACGAGCGACCCAAACTGATCAACGGATCAAAAAACCAAAAAGAAATGCCGAACAAGCTGACCGGCGCGAGAGAAAACCCAGACCAAGTGATTGAGAAAAAGATTCTTTAGGGCAGCCGATCAACATGACCGACAGACAGACAATAGGTACAGGCGGCGCGACCCCCGGTGGCGATCCTGAAGATCGACCGCCTCAGAGACAACGCGATGCGGAAGCGGCGTTGACTAGGGTTTGGATCGAGATTAGACTGGTACCATGTTAGAAAGGATGGAAAGGGATTGTTGAAATCGTTGGATATTTATTGTTTGAGCATGGTGGGCATATATATAGAAGCATCTTATATCTTATATTTACTAATTGAAGACATCATACGAGCCTGCACGTTAATCCTTAACAACTGCTTATAACTAACCATTAGATCTTAAATTTAGGTCTAGGATTAAAAGAGATATAATTCTACTGTTTAGCAGTACGTACGTGTAAAAGGAAAGTCACGTCCCAGGAGTCCATACGTGGTAAGATAGAAATGAAGCGTACAAGGAAAGAATCATCTAATAAAGTAATCATTTTTCCTTTCGGAAACGCAACGCAATGAAATTCATGAATAAAAAATCAGGGATCAACGTTGGTCACCTAGGTCGCTGAAAATTAGCGTTTAGTGCTTCAGTGTATTGCGTCCATCTACGTGTATGTACGTGTACTAATTTTTTTTCACCTAGAAATCACCACATGCACACAAACAACAGCATATGTATGCATGTACTGTATCAATCCCGTCTATAAAACACATTTAATTTAATATATACTGTCAAATTTGCATGTGACAATGCGTATAGTATTTTCTGACAATATAAAAAGTTAATATCAAAAAAAGTTATATATATGTATATATGTATATATATATATATATATAATTAATGAATAGATCCTAGATTATATTTCAAAATAAAAAAAATCTAAACCATGCAAATGCATCAGAAACCCACCGCGATTCAGAGGACATGGAATGAAGTGCAAGTACATTTTGCAAAAAAGGTGTAAAATTCATATGTAAGATATTTAGAGAATAAGCTCAAAATGCAAGAACGCTTAATTATTAAAAAAAATTAATAGTAGCCGAAATGGGAGATGTAAGTCAAGAAAATGGTACTGTAATGGCATATGTGTCGGCCGATTAATGCTATATATCATGGGCTAAGATATGGGCCAGCGTTAATCGCTTAAGGAAACACAATGTCATTCCTTTTCCTGGTGGCTCGGTTTGGATGTCAAAGGATCAGTTTTCAAAAGTGTACAAACTAACTTAAAAATTCTTATAGGCGGGGATCCATTACTTTAGGGGAACTTTCAGGGGAACTTTCAGACCAGAAGGGTGAGCTTCTAGGAAATTATAGGCCAACATAAAAATAATCAAGCAAATTTCTAAATGTTAATTTATAATTTTAACAAATGATAGCTTCA
Source organism: Triticum dicoccoides (assembly GCF_002162155.2). Taxonomy (NCBI): domain Eukaryota; kingdom Viridiplantae; phylum Streptophyta; class Magnoliopsida; order Poales; family Poaceae; genus Triticum; species Triticum dicoccoides. The sequence goes on along the minus strand of NC_041387.1, from coordinate 2,102,867 downwards.
AGAACAATACAGTATAAGTAAAAGAATGATTTGCTGAGAATACCAAAAATAGTGAGAATTTTTGAAACGATAAAGAAGTCCAAGGATAACTTTAAATTGAGCTTCCTCAAAAAACAAAAACTATAACTGAGTTGCGTCCAAAGCGAGTCTTGCAGCTCATTGGCATGTTGAACTGTTTGGAGAATGGTTATTGGTCATGCATGCTTTCGTTGAAGTCTTCTAATCATATGGTTCCATCGGGAAGCATACAATAACCCCGGAAATAGTATATATAATATTGTTCCAAAAAGAAAAGGAATCTTCATATGCATTTACTTATTGCTAAAGTAGGGAATAAAATATTTATAGGCAATGAAAATAGTCAACAAAAGATATCTATAAATATTTTCCACATCTATTTTCTATCAGATTTAAATAAAATAAAACTTATATAAAATTTTGGTGTAAAATATTATAAACTTCAAATAATTTCTAGCCCGTGCAGGAGCACGGGTTGATGACTAGTAATGACTAACTTGGAGTAAAATACAAGATAGGGTAAGATTTTACTCTATCCTATCTTTTCTCTTAATCGTAATACTCAATGGTACCGAAGCGGGACTCTTTTAGTGCTTGTTTGACCCGCTTTTATCTCTTTTGTGATTAATTTTCACAGCAATCGTAAGCTGACCTAAATAAAAAAGGGTAGTTTCTTATCCGCATCAACTCTGAGTTTCTTGTTATTCCAATCAGCATTTCACAAGTAACTTCTGTGGTCGTTCCCCATCTCATAACCCATGTTATGTTTCTTCCCCGAAAAATCATTTCTACAAAAAGGGTACAGTTGAGCGAAGCACGAGAAATCTTGTGTTGTTGTTTTTATTTACGTTTGGGATGGATGATAATCCTGGAGGATTGACCGCCTGGGCTGCAGCTCGATGGAGCCTTGGGCAGGTGCCTGATTCCTTCCCTAAGCAAGCTGCTGAACCTTTGCAACAAGCCTTGTGTTGCGTCTCTGCGCTTTGCAACAGGGGCCTTGTTGCACTTTTTAAACCTTTTTTCCAATTTTTTTATTTGTCCGGTCTGCTCGCTGAGCTTGTCCAATAAGTCTCGTTCTGCACTCAGCGCTTTGCAACACGAGCCTTGTTGCAATCCCCCTCAAAAAGTTTTTTTTTCAATTTTTTGCGTGGTCTGCCACGTAGTCTGTGTTGTGCTTGCGTCTCTTGCAACACGGGTCATGTTATTGATGGCTCAGTTAGGGGCGCGTGGCGCGCGGACGACGCGGCAGATGTTTCACGTCCAATCAGTCAATTGGCAGAAAGAATTTTGGTAATTATTTTAATGTTGTCTTGTTATCAAGGTTTTCTTTTTGGGTCAGAATTCTCAGAAACCGTCCGGTTATCAGAAATCTTGTCCAGATATATTACTATCACAAACATGTGTGCAGGGATGGCAAACTATCGCATGGACGTAGGGCATGGTGTCAAAGTCGTGACCTGAACCCGCGCACCTCTGAAGGGGTCGAGGCTTGTTGACCACTGCTACAACAGGGAACTACTGATGTGTAGTATGGGTTCAATAGGATATATTTTCACCCCAAATATTTCTGAACTTGAATTTGATTTGAAAATTTGGGCTGAAATTTTTTGGAGATTCCAAGATTTTTCAGAGACCATTTTTTCCGGCCCCTCCTAGAAAAAAATCAGAATTGAGAAAAAAAATAAACTTGTCTGTCACGCAGTTTCAGAATTTCCAGTTACTTGATGAGTATAATCTAACTATATATGCTGATTCAACTCACTGCCAGCACCTCAATTACGCAAGGTTTTTTGGTGCCGCAGGATTACACAAGGTTTATGCAAGCCAGCTGCAGGAGAAGGAGGAGAAGGAGGAGATGAACACACTTTTAGACCGGTTTCTGTATATCTTCTCTCAAGGTTAGCTAAACCAATTCCATTCTGAAAACCGTGCATATATTTAGTTCACTTTACGATTGCTTCATCAGGTGTCTAGGCGTATCGTGAGGGTGACTCGTGATATCTTCAGAGGAGGGCATGGTTTGGCGCCGCATGTGAGAAGGATTTTGTGAAGCTAGCCGCTGGAAATGCTTGCTGGCTTCAAAGCATTTTTGTTAATTTGGTTATTTGTCATTTTAGTCTACTAATACCTTTGTAACTAGCGTAGTACTAGGCCCTTCCATGGCTAGTTTTGGACAGTTTGAAGCATCCTGATGTGGTGATATATATCAGTGATGTGATGATTAGGCTGGATTGGCTGGAGCATCCTGATGTGGCTTCTAGATCAGTGATGTAAACGGTGGTTTGATGCCTTGTAAACAACTCCATTTTCATAATGAAAATGGGGGCCGTGTGGCCCCTTCGTTCGAAAAAAAAAACTTTACGATTGCTATTCTAGTTCATCTCATCTTATTCATAGTTGTTTTCTTGAAAACTTAATAGACGCAAGCTGGAGTAATGGTGATCGAGAGTAACAGCGCTGCAAATGGCATCATCAAGCTCATTGATCAGAATCACATCACAAACTTTGTCAGGGGAGCATCTTCCTTCTTACTGTATGTCTAGACCAAATACATAAAGCTTGGTAACGAGGTTTCAGCGATAAACACACACATCAAAATTGTTCACTGACTGCACCATTTTTTTTTTGCGGGTACACTGACTGCACCATTTATGTACATGCACTAGAGCAAAGCACGGCGTACAAATCAAAATTGTTCACTGAGTGCACCGTTGATGTATATACACTAAAGCAAAGCACTGCGTTAGTTATGTAATTATATGCTCAGGTCAAATCACTATATATGTAAAAGTCTTGTTTCTTATGAATGTCGCTGCTATTCTAACAACCTAGCAGCGATGAAATAGGCGGAACAACAAATAATTAGCACGATAGGTACTAACTATTTGGCTTAAAACAATGCCCTTTGTAAGTTTTCACACAGCCCTACTTTTTTTATTACTTGTGTTGTACTACTTGGTAAGCAAATGAGAATCGCAAGTTGACATTAAATTCCCCAAAACAAACTACTAGTATGTTTTTGCTGAACTTCCTCTGTCTAAAGTCAATAACAGTATGTCTTTACTAACTCTCATCTCCCCCTCAGTATAAATAGTTAAATTCTGAAGTACAAGTCAAATACTCCAATCATAATCTGAGTTATTTATGTTGATTGTGAATCTTTCATGAACAGGAAGAGGAAAGTACCAAAATCAAAAGTTGCAGCCATCGTGCATCTACAGGCTAAACCATATTACCAGATCTTCTATATTTGCAACGGAACTCTTGCTTGTTCTAGGTAAGACTGTGTGTAGCCCTCAAAATTACATACGCAAATACTACATAACATTTGCAAATTTTAGCTCGAGCGACTACCCTCAGTTTACAGCTGACAAAACAATGTTTATGTGCCATGGTTCAGATCGCTCTATTTTGATTGCGTCGATCTATCGCTCGCGTCGCTCCCTGGGGGGCGGCTCGGGCGACCTAGCCGCCGCCGCCCCCGCTCCCCTTTCCTCCCTCGCTCCGCCCGCCACCGCCGGAGGAGGCCGACGGGCAAAGCCCACTCGGCGGACGGCGGTGGCGGGGCACCCTCGTCGCGCGCCGCAAGTCTTCGGCCCTGGACGTAGGCCTGCATCCGGCGGCGGCTGCGTCTGGCCAGGCGCGGGCAAGCCGGGGCGGCGGCCCCGGGCTCGGCGGCGGCGCTGCTTCCTCCTCTCCCTCGTCGGGAGAGTGGGGGGCGGCGCTGAGGCTGGCCATCATCGATCTGGTGCGGCGCATCTGGTGGCGTGCGGCGTGCCTGTGGGTTCGGCCGTGAGGACGGCGAGCCGTAGGCGTGCCAGATCTGGAGGTATTGCCCCTCTCCCTTCCATGCATCCCTTCCCAGTCCCCGGTACGGTTTGGATCTTGCGGGATCCACCTCCGGTGTGTTCTGGTGGAGCAGATCGGTGTCCGGGGGAAACCTTGGCTGCCTTAGGCTGACCGGCAGCGGTGACGCCGTTTTTTGGCGCCGCTTTCCTCCTTGGGGGCGTTGCTGAGGGCACCATCTCTCCTCTCCAACCCATGTCCGGGTGAAAACCCAAGATCCGATGCGGATCGGGCGTCGGCGGCGCCCTGTGCACCATAACCTTCCTGGAGGCGACGCGAAGGACATTGGGATCGGATGGAAGGGTCTGCAGGTGAGGGGTGGGGGTGTGCTGCCTCCCTTCGGTGGAGCGGTGTTTCATTCTACATATTCTTGGCGGCGGCTCTTGGCGGCATGGAGCAGCGGAGGCTTGGCGTTAGATGTGTGGTGACGGACACGCGCAGGAGGTCGACGCTGTCTGGCGTCGTGGTGGCGTCGGCGGCAGCGAGACCGGGCAAGGCCGTTACAACAGTACAGCTCTGAAGATGGATATGTGGTAGGTGGTTGTGGCGGCCTCATACCCGGCGGGCGGCCTGGTTGAGGAGCACGCCGGACTGGTGGGTGCCCATACCCGGCAGGCATCCAGGTTGGGACCTCAGGTCTTAGATGTTAGGTTTGGCTGCGAGGTCTGTTTGGTATTAGGCCCAGACCATCAGCGCCCCTTCATCAGTTAGATAGGAGTAGCGACAGAGGTTGCGAAGATGGTGGCTTTGGTCTTACTGTTATACGACTTTGTAAGGTTTTGTGCTAATAATTAATAAAGTGGCCGTATGCATCGACCAGATGCAGAAGCCGGGGGTATTCCTCCTTTTCGAAAAAAAATGTGCCATGGTTCATCATTTTTTAGGGAGGCCACTCAGCTTTCTACAAAAGTAGAGTCACCCCGAAGCAGCTGCACCAGCACTGATTCACACTGTTTCTTAGGCTCCACAGATCTGTTAGAACTAATCTTGGCATATGTATCTGCATGTGTTTTTTTGTTTTGCATGTAGCTAGTGTAGTCATATCGTCGGCTGTACACCGGCAAGATGTACGTGTGATACGTACGTAGACAGCGAGCCGTCGGCCCAAGAACGTGCATGGTGAGATGCTATTGTCGTGCGAGGCGGCGGAGGTGCGAGATGCCGAGTGCCGCGTGAAGCGGCTGCACAAGGATAAGAGCCAGCGGCCAGCAAGAGTCCAGCCGAGTCGATCAGTAAGTCTGTTGTGGCCTTGAGAAGAGGTCTAGTATTAGATGTGGTCAAGTTTGTTAGCTGCATGTCCATATCGTGTAGCTGTTGAGAGGACGTTGCGCATGTACTGGACGTGGGCGTGCATATAGACATGTAGTTAGGGATTAGTTGGTTAGTGGCCGGACTTAGTGGCCTGTGTGTAAATCTGAGAATAGTTTCATACTTAAACCATACTTGAACCATATTCGTACATGTATCTCTCAAAACCATACTTGAACCATACCCGTTTAATGTCATTTTCAGCCCAACCAAAACTAAACCGTCTATTTTTTCCACCCAAACCAATTTAAACCCAATACATAACCGTGGGTTTAAACCCAATACATAACTATGGGTTTGCTTAAATGTATATATGATTGCACAAATCGACATGTTAAGAAGCAAATGACATAGAAAAGGCATAAGTGCATCTACAATAGTTTGGGAACAAAGTTATCATTGAGATACGGTCAACACACAGCAAGAGTCAAAAAGACAATGCCCATGACTGAAAAGCTCACTGACAAGTGTATTAAAACCAATTGCTTAGCTAAAACACAAGCAAACACATTCGATTTGCATGCGTGGTGTTTTTCCATAATACAGAATTACGTAGTGCATCGCAGCATGTACGCGGATCAAAGATACTCGATGTCGATGCGTCCTTGCTTATTGCACACAACCAATGTCCAGAAACCGGTTTGGACCCATAGTTTATAGCCGTTAATAACCGAATTGTTTAAGCCCATAACCAACTATACCCAAATTGGTTTCTTCACATACCCAAACCAAAACCAAACTAAAAAAGATTCAGCCCAATAAAACCTGAACCAATCAAACCCAAAATAAGAACCGAACCGTTTCACCCAGTTTTTAAATAACCATTCTCAGGTTTACCTGTGTGCATGGCATGAGTCTGGTCCTTTGTGTATAAATGTGGCAACAGAGTAATGAAAAGATTTAAGGCCGTGAGGGCTGAGAAAAAGATGTAGCCATGGCTGACCAAGAGGAAGGTGTCTCTTGCAAAGCTATTGCCTCCTTCTTCCTTGGTCCATGCGTGTGTGTGTGTGTGTTTCGTGAGAGTTTCTTCCATGGTGTGTGTTTGAGAGAACCCACAAGAGTTGTGTGAGGCAGCTCGAGGTAGAAGAAGAACCGGCGCTGCGAGCAGGCGGCGCCAACAAGATCAACAAGCCCATCAATGATTGTCCAAGCAGTTACTTAGCTATAAATATCCCTTGTTAGGATGGACAAGAGACAGCGCAGAAAACATATCAGATGCAATGCAACGGTCGATTGATATGACACTAACAGGTTTTTCCCTAAATTCCAGCCAGCAAAGCACTGGAGGATCCTCATTGGCTCTGCAGGATTTAAATACTATGAATAGTTTACCAGTACATGTTTCAATTGCAAGCTGTAAAGAACATCAACACTCAATGGTAAGCCACATTAATTGGACTGAGCAGAGTTCTCTACTGAATCATAATAATCTTATGGATGTGTGTAGAGGGTACAGTAATTTCATGACTGTGTGTACCCTACATATGGTTACAGACACTATAGGAGAACTATTCTTCCATTATCTAAAACAAAAAACTGTTAGGAAATCAAGTACTATGTTTTTAAATATGAATATGCACCATAGGTTTGTAATGTTATTGGCAGTTTTCATTCATGTATTCCACTGACAGTAACCGAAAGAGAAAGGCAAATGACATGTATGTTGCATTTAATGTTAGAACTGCGATTCAAGATGTACAAGTGTAGAGAAAAATGTCTGACAACAAAATGTGTTCATCTTTGTAGTCACCTTCAACCAGTAGCGTATCTAATGTTTGCTACTAGCACTGTGGAAAAATCCATTTTGTGAAAACTTACTGATATTGCTCTAACATCTAAATTTTGGTCGACCAACCAAGGCATGTTGTTTTCCTCTTAGTTTTAATACCTAATGTTTTATACCTAGAATTCAAAGAGAACATAATGTTTTATAGGTAGAAACTGGTGTGCAGCTTGATGTGTTTGAGCAACTACACCGAGTCCGCAATGAACTGGAGTGCTCGAAAAAAGAAGCATCCGAGGGCCGGCAGGAAGCCGTGAGGAATCTGTTTGAAGCTTCTATGATGGTATGTTATTTGAAACTTTCACATGGCTTTAGCTATATCCATTGTTGATGCCCAATCTACCGTATTTTCCCAACTCTCTTCTCTAAACACATAGCATTTATGTTGCCCTAGTGCATAAGCGAACTTTTTGTTGCAGTTCAAAGCACGGGAGAACGCACTCCGCAAAGAAAAAAAAGAGCTAGAGGATAGACTGACTAGAGAAAACACTGGACTCAGAAAAGAACACCTCTATATATGCAAAGAGCTGCAAAAGGCAAATGAGCAAAGAGCAGAACTGGAGAACCGTGTATTTGGCCCTACTAGTGATGTTGCCTTAACAGAGTTCACCTACACAGAGATAAATGAAGCGTCGGACAACTTTGATGACTCCAAAAAGATTGGGGTCGGTGGGTGTGCAACCGTCTACAAGGGATTTCTACGACATACTACCGTAGCCATAAAGAAATTCAACCGTGAAGACGCAACAGGAGATAAAGAGTTTAATGATGAGGTATTTTTCATCATTAAGAGTAAGATGTGTTGTCAGATGAAAACAAGTTAAATGGTGCATCTAAATATGTGACTTTCCAATATATTACAGGTAGAAACACTCCGTAGGATGAGGCATCCAAACCTTGTGACCCTCATAGGAGTGTGCACGGAGGCCAAAGCGTTGATCTTTGAATTCTTGTCAAACGGAAGCCTAGAGGATTGTTTGCAGTGCGCGGACCAAAGAGAGCCACTCTCATGGAGAACACGCATCAAAATCGCTGCCGACATCTGCACGGGACTTATCTTTCTCCACTCCAACAAACCAAAAGGCATTGCACATGGTGATCTCAAGCCTGACAATGTCCTTCTCGACGCGAGCTTTGTTTGCAAACTGGCAGATTTTGGGATCTCTCATCACTTGAATGTAACAAACACCACTATCACCCCGTATCACCGAACAAACCAAATCAAGGGCACAATGGGATACATGGACCCGGCATACATTGCCTCAGGGGAGCTCACAGCACAGTATGACGTCTACTCTTATGGAGTAGTGTTAATGCGATTGCTAACTAATAAGAGCCCCCTAGGCCTTCCACATGTTGTTGAGGCAGCCATTAGAGAAGGCACGTTGCAAGACCTAATTGATACTTCAGCTGGGGAATGGCCACTTGAGTGTGCTGAAGAGTTGGCAAGACTAGCACTGCGTTGTTGCCGGTTAGAATGAAAGGAGCGGCCCAATCTTGCAAAGGAGGTCTGGGGTGTCTTGCAAGCTATAATGAACTGTCAAGACCAAAATTGTGGGCCACCAACGTTTTTCATCTGTCCGATGACATAGGTCCGTTATCTAAACAATGAAATGAAACACCAGAATCATGTGATGCCAGTCGCACCAACAGTTACGTACTTTTCCCACCCAGAGTGGATTTTTTACTCCCGGGTGCACCTACACCCCCATGAACATGAAATTCCAAATAAAAAATACAAAACAAAATTTAAAAAATCTGAAATTTCAGGCCATGAAAAATGATCAAACATTTGATGGTCTTGCAAAGTTTCAGCCACAAAAAATATTGGAAGGACCTTCACCCAAAAAAACAAAATCAGTGTAGAAAGTTTTATGCACTTTTGAGCAGTAATTCTGTTTTGATTTTTTGGTGAGGGCTCCTCATTTTATTTGTGGCTGAAACAAAATCAGTGTAGAAATTTTATGCACTTTTGAGCAGCAAAATGTTTGATTTCCTGAAATTTCAGATTTTTTTTGTTATTGTTTTCTTAATTTTTTTTTTCAAATTTACTATTCACCTGGGTGCACCTACACCCGGAAGCAGCCACACTTTTGTCTCGCCCAATTAAGCACTTGCAAACTTTACAATTCAGTCACCAAATTAGTTTGATATAACCTTGCATTCTTACATAATATTTTCAGGAGATCATGAGGGATGCACACATTGCTGCCGATGGATTCACATATGAAGGCGATGCCATAAAGGACTGGTTTCAAATGGGGAACAAAATTTCCCCCATGGCCTATGTCAACTTCGCACACCATGAGTTGATACCAAACAATGCCCTTCGTTTTGCAATTCAAGAATGGCAAAAGCGACAACAACCATGACATTTTAACCTTCCATTTTATTGATATGATGCCATGAGTTATGATGTGAAACAAATCTCTTATATTAAGTGTGTACAGACAACTTTTTACTGTGCCTTCTTAATTAGAAGCTACCATTTTCTGATTGTTTAGGACCACAAATGATGAATTATGCACATACTTTGAGTTATATGTGATTGGGAATTGGAATGAACTGCCATGGTGGGTATTCAAGTTGAATTAAAAAGTAATGTGTACACCCATTAAAACACCCCTATCGTTGGCTTCTGCGAAGCTAGGGGTTACGGCAGATCGGCACGGTCTCTAAAAAAACAAAACGGATCAGCAATCGGATAAACTACAAGTTGGATGGTTGAGCATAGGCGGCTTATAATGATGGGGTTGGTTACATAAAAAATTAGCTATGAATGTTGGATCCTTGTCGTAGATACTGGCTCCCTATGCTGCCATTTTATAAGAGATAATAGGTACTACCAGGTTGGTGGGAACTGCGTGGGCGAAGTCATTAACCTCCCATTTTCGCTCGCTTCAACTTCCAAAGCAGACTAAGGAGCATAGTGACAAGAGAATGCCCACCGGGGAGGCCCACGATGACCAGGGCCGGTCTTGCGATTTCGGTGGCCCGGTTCAAAACTAGAAACCATGGCCCTTAAGTAAGCAACCAATAACAATAATTATAGGTTTTATGTGACTGTTACCAATAGACACTTAAAAGTGTATCCAATAGCTATATTTGTATCAAACATATGTATGCCGGCTTAGGGAGAACACCTAGCTCAATATATGGGTTGAAGATGCAGAGCAATTATTGATTCTTCTAGACCAAGACATAAATCCAACTTGTATGCTTGTCAGGTTAACATTAGGTCTGTGTTCAAAATAATTTGAGGTGTGTACGGATGGTTTGTGAATTTCAGGTAGGTTCCATTACCTACATGAAAAACCAATAATATAGACCGGGTTCTACTAGGAGAGAGTTAGGACCCAAAAAAATCAAGGCTGAAATAAGTAAGTTGCTCTTGGGGGAATTATACTGCTATCTTGACGATATTCAGGCTGAAATTTTACCTGATGAAAGCATGACAACTAGCATGTCATCAACAAAACAATTGGTTGCGGTTGATTAACCAAGAAAATCCGAGGTATTTATCATACCTGTCCGAAATTATAGACATTGGTGGATCTGTTTTCAGAGCAAGTGGATCCACATGGCTACCGAACGTTGCATGCCCAGTCAATTCCAATCCTAGTAGACGAGCTTGACATGGCGATGAGGTGTCTCCAACGCCGCACAGACCAAGCATTGATGCAGCCACATGCGGCGATCTCATCTTGGCTTGTAGTTTTCTTGCTCCTAGCCATGTGACACATGTGGTAAGCAATTTAAACTATTCAGTAGAAAAAACCAAAACCAGCTTACTGGCCTCCCGCAAGCTGGCTTGCGTTGTGCCAGACATCGTTTGTAATACAGAGCGCATCCAAGGCCATTCAGAGGCGTCGCCAAACGACAAACGACCAGTCGACGATTTTCACCACGCATTAAACGCGGGTGTTACCCAACGACTATATTGCTTGTTAACTACAACTGCTATTTCTTTGTTACGCCGAAAACAGTCGGACGTTCATGGGCCACTATTACCCGCATTAATACCAGCCCATCATCGAACCCTCCTGACGCACTCTATATAAGATGGGAAGAGGTGCACAGGCTCAGCGTTGAACATCATTGTAAGCCTTACGTGCAAGAGAAAGAACACCACACAAGATTAAAATTTTACCTCCAGAGCCGACAGCTTGAACCTATAATTCCTGATGCGTACTCCCACCTACATCTTTCGATAGTCACTACGCTCCTCCATACATAGTCAATCCAAAATGTATTTTCAGTGAAATAACCACGACACATAGCGTATATAAACTTGTAGGTTAACAATGACCACAACAAAAATGGTTTTCTGATGAGTTCTAAGTAAAGATAGGATCTGTTCATGGATGGCACGACAAGGCAAGTAGGAGTGTAGGAGGTGGAGCAGAAGTCGGTCATGGCGATGAGAGCAGCAGCTCGCAACATCAGAAAAGAAAACTATAGAATTTAGGATGGATTTTCACTAGGAACGCTGTTTCCCTCCCACTCTGCTTTCTTTTCACCAGGAACAATGTTCCTCTTGGCCGCGAAGTAATGCCGAAAGATATGCAAGACCTTTTGATCAGTTCAGGCATGCACACCAGGCGCCCATGGTTGAGCACGACAGGAGCCAAGTGCCTGTGCGAGTGCGTGTGCATGTGCGCGGCTATGCGTGTGGGTATGAGCGTGTTTGCTGTGAGGCGGGGCGGGGTGGCCCGACAACGCGGTAGCGGAGGCTCGGCGGTGCGGAGGTGGCCTGCCATGGCGACTAGCTTCACGAGGGTCTTCTTCCGTGAAATTTCAGGCGGATCTCCAGTCCGCCAAAATATACGGACATGGAGAAAGTTTCAAAAAATGTACGGAATTCCGTAAAAAGAATTGAATATACGGAAGCTGATGGAGGGCTGTTTTTGCATCGACCCTCTAAACGGAAGTTTTTTTAAGGATACGGCGGAGAGGCAGTTTGATCAACTTTGCTTGGAAAGCTGTAGCTGCTAGTTCCGGCCTGCTTAGAAGCTAAAGATCGTACGTACGTGCTGCCAAGGTGATTCGTTTCTGGAGGCGGCACGATTGAATTGCATCTGGGGTGGAGTTGTGTTCCTGGCACTGATTAAAATCGCCGGAGAAGAGATTTAGCGGCAACATAAATTGCAGCAGAAGTTACATCTCAAAAAGAATACACCATTAGAAACTTCATAGGTTATATTTTATGTCGGTATAACTTTTGTGATACAAAATTTGTACTGTATTATATTGAGGAAGTAAAAAAAACGCAGATTGGGGCCCTGGGAGTGGATACGCGTTGCAGGTATAACCTGCCTGCCAGGTGGCCATTGGTATGAATTGTGTAGAGAAAACACACGCGACGCACACTGAAATAGCTCAAACGGCCAAGGTACCCAACAATTTATGCATGCATATGCCTGGAGGGTTTGTTGGGATTGTTTTCTGCAACCAATCCAACGGCACACCTGGTTTAGGCAAATTACAAAAAGCCATTCTGAGCAGACTCCATTCTAATCAAGAAGCAGAGTCCTGCCGTTTCCCTAGAAACAAACTTGAGAAGCCAACGGCTACTTTCTTTTTCCTTTCCTTTTTGCGAAGGAGCAGCGGCTTTATTACCCGGGGAATCGGTGACCAAATGGTGCGCCAGAGGAGCATCCTGCAACCACAAATCGGTCGGGTGCGACATGTACAGCTACGGTGCTTCCGAGGCCAACCAAAGGAAAGAATCGCACTTGGCCAAGATCAGACACTCCCGGCGCCCGGCTCCCGGGAGGGCTAGCCTCGATGCCGATGCCAGAGACAAGGAGGCCACCACCTTGGAGGGTGACGGCCGAGGAGATGGGCTGTATGTGGCCCTAGTGAAGGGCGAGGTGGATGGCGGCGGAGGTAGTGACGGAGGAGGAGGAGGAAGAGGAGGAAAGCTGTATGTGGCCGTCGGGAAGGACGAAGAGGATGGCAGGTCCAACCTCCTCTGGGCCGCTCGGAACCTCCTCGCCTGCGATGACAAGCTTGTCTTGCTGCACGTCCACCAGCCCGCCCACAGAATCATGACCGGTAAAATTAAGCTCCAAACTCTCTTCACAAAGTAATGAAGATACAAAATAAAATGATTTCCTTCTCCACACTACGTACTTATATTGTTGTTGCTTCTGTCTTCAGACACTTGCTTAATTAGTACTCCCTCCATTCCATAATGTAGTGCCTATAGATTTTTACATAAGTCAAACAGTACAAACTTAATTTGACCATGTTTATAGAGAAAAGTAGGTACATCTAGAATACCAAATGCACATCATTGGATACATTGTGAGTTATATTTTTAGAATGTACATGTTTGGTATTGTAGATGTAGACAGTTTTCTCTATACCCTTGGTCAAAGTTGGCAAAGTTTGACTTTCACAAAAATCTATAGGCACTACATTGTGGAATGGAAGGAGTACTACAATATATCCATCTGTATCTATCTATCTGTCTGTCTGTCTCTCTATATATTTATCAATCTATCTATCTATTTTTCTGTCTATATCTATCTATCTATCTATGCTGATCAAATTCTTGTGTCGCAGGATTTCGCACGGTCGATGCAAGCCAGCTCCAGGAGAAGGAGCTCAAGGCATACCGGAAGGATGAGGAGGAGGAGATGAACACACTTTTGAACCACTACCTCGACTTCTGCAGAGATTCTCTCAAGGTCTGCTCAGCTAAAAACTGGCCAATTCCATTCTGAAAATCATGATGCATGTATTTTATTCACTACTTGTCGATTCAGAAGAAGAAAAAAACTTTATTCTTTACAGATGCAAGCCGAAACGCTGGTGACCAAGAACAGTACTGCAAATGGCATCGTCAAGCTCATCGAACAGAATCACATCACAAACCTTGTCATGGGAACATCCTCCTTCTCGCCTGACGTCCAGACCAAATACACCTTCGTAATGAGGTTTCATCGATAAACACACACACCGCGGACTGTGCTTGTTTCTGTGCACAAATATATATAGGGCAAAGCACTTGTGTAATTATATGTAAATTTCTTATTTCATGTACATGAATTAATGTCTCTGCTATTGTAAACAAGCGGCGATAAAACAGCTAGGATGCACAACCCATTAATCGGTATTAAAACGCGGCCCTTTTGTAAGTTGACACATAATCCAGAATTTGTCTTCCTTGTCTAGTATTACTTAGTTAGCAAATGACAATTAATCACAATACACTCCCAATAACAAAACACTACTAGTACATAATATGGATTTACTAATTAGTATGGCTTTACTTAGTATAACACACAATACACTCACAATCAGTATTACTTAGTTAGCAAATACTCCATTTAATATGTCTTCCTTGTCTGGTATTATTTAGTTAGCAAATGACACACAATACACTCACAATTAGTATGGCCTGAGTTATGTATGTTGATTGTATGGATGGTTGCTTTATTTATAAACCGGGGAGAAAGCCTATTTCAAAAGAGAGTTGTATATGTTGATCGTGAAATCTTTCATGTGGACAGGAAGAACAAAGCACTAAACTCAAAAGTTGCAGCTATTGTGCATCAACAAGCCAAACCATATTGCCAGATCTTCTACATATGCAACGAGATGCTTGCTTGCTCTAGGTATGGCCGGCCATGCATGCATTGCAGCCCTCGGCTCGACATTAAAAAATTGCTACATACAATCTGTGAATTTAGTTTCTCAAAGAAAAAAATCTGCAAATTTGAGCTCGATTGACTACCCAAAGTTATTTCCAGCTGACAAAACAACGGTTGATCATTTTCAGAGAGGCCACTCAGCGTTTGATAAAAGTAGAGTCACCGCAAAGCGGCTACACAAGCACTGATTCAGACCGATCCGAGTTCCCTACAAGATCCCAATCACTATCACCAGGGCGTACAGGTTTCTTCGGTTCCACAGATCAAAAAGCCCTTCAACAAGAGTCCAAGCAGCCAGTTAGCTATACATATCCCTTGTCAGCATCGATAACAGACAGCACGGAGACCATACTAGGTGCAAGGGTCCGGTCAATTCATACAACGACATCAACAGGTTTCTCCCCGAATTCCCGCCAGAAAATCTTTCGAGGATCTTCACCAGTTCTAAAGGATTTGGATAATATGAATGGTTCACTTGTACCTGTTTCAGTTGCAAGCTCTAAAGAACATCAACACTCTATGGTAAGTCATTTTGGACTGAGCAGAGTTATAATCTAAGCATAGCCACAGCTTGTTCATTTCAATTGTCGTAAATTTATAGCGAGAAATGCTCGTCCATTATCCAAAAAAACTATTAATGTGAAATCAAGTACTCCATCCGATCCGTATTAATTGTTGCTGATTTAGTTGACAATTAATATGGTTTGGATGGAGTACTATGTGGTTAAAAATGAGTATGCAATATAGGCCACGTGCTTGTGTGAACATCGGAGATGTGACACTTTCTTCAAATTATAGTAAGGTAGTTTAATACTTCATGTACTCGACTGAACAACAGAAGTCAACAATAGAATGTGTTCTACTTAACTACGGAAGTCAACAATAGAATGCGTTCATGGCTGTAGTCACATTCAACCAGTAGTGTATCTAACACTTTCCACTAGCTAGCACTATGTAAACACTAGAGATGATACCTCGCATGGCAACGCCTGTGAATTGGTTGTATGCAATTATTTCAAGAGATTTGGTTGTATGAAAGATTGGTATTTGGGTTAACAATTTGAAAATTGAAACTAAAATACATATAATATTGTACTCCCTCTGTAAAGAAATACTCCCTCCATTTACTTATACAAGGCCACTATGGAATATATGTTTTGCATCTATACAAGGCCACCAACAGTAATCGAGAAAAGAATTAATGGTATTTTCTCATACTAGCAACCTGTTTAATACTTGCATGCATGCCATCATAATGACATTAGCCGCTTCCTCCACTCAGTTTTCTTGCATGCATGTTGCGTATTAATGATCACAGTAAACGAAAAGAAAAGTTGCCTTGCAAATTATGCATTAAATTTTACCTTTGGTACCTGTAATATGAGTTTGTGGTCTTGTATATAAAAATGGAGGGAGTATAAGACATTTTAGATCACGTCTTATATTTGTTTACAAAGGGAGTATTTGATTATTGTATAGTTGTAGAATATTTATTGAATATAAGTAGTATGCACGGTGCATGGTAATGTGGGTCTTCTGCATGCATGGTGGCATGGTGAGATGGCATAGTTGCGTGTTGAGAGAATTAGAGTTAGTGGGGATCGAGTAGGTGTACAGGATTCCACCTTTTAATAACTTAAAATCCTGCTGCTATTGCTCTATCATCTAGATTTTATTTTACCAACTAAGGTCTTTCGTTTTTTGTCGTAGTTGTAATACTTATTGGATGATGCTGGCATACCTATTGAATTCAAAGCAAACATGTGTATTACAGATAGAAACCGCCGTGCAACGAGAAGTGTTCGGGCAACTACAGCTACTCCTTGATGATCATGAGTGCTCAAAAAGAGAAGCAATTGAGGATCAGCACAAAACAGCAAGGGGTCTGTTTGAAAATCCTATGATGGTATGCTATTTGTAATTGCCACATGCCTTCAACCATCCATTATTGATGCCTAATATGTTATTGTATTTTCCCAACTTTTCTTGTGTAAACACATGGAAATTGTGTATGTTAGATGGTGCACCTGTCTCTCAACTAAGCCAATTTTTTTCTTGCAGTCCAAAGCACAGGAGAATTCACTCCGCAGAGAGAAAAATGAGCTAGAGGAAAGACTAACCAGAGAAAAGGCTGGACTCGAAAAGGAACGCCTCCATTTATACAATGAGCTACAGAAAGCAAATGAGCAACGAGCAGAACTTGAGAACGAGCTTCTGCAGGCAAACTCCCTAATGGAAGAGCTACAGCGCGAGAAAGAACATGTTGTTAAGCAGGCTGAAGAGATGCGCCAAACAAACGGTAGCGGTGCATCTGTATTTGGCTCTACCAGTACTAGTGCCATTGTCTTAACAGATTTCAGCTACGCGGAAATAAAAGAAGCGACAAACAACTTTGACGCCTCCAAAAAGATAGGGGAAGGTGGGTGTGGAAGCGTCTACAAGGGATTTCTCCGTCATACTACTGTAGCCATAAAGAAACTGAACAGTGAAGGTGCAAGAGGAGATCAAGAGTTCAATGATGAGGTAATTAACTAGCAACTCTTAGTATTCCTTTCTTTTAATGCATGCCGCAAAAACATCATATATATTACTAAGAGTAGACATGCTGCCAGCTAAGGAAACACTAGTAAAATGGTGCATCTAAATATGTGATTTTCCTCTCATGTGTATCAATTACAGGTAGAAACACTCTGTGGGATGAGGCATCCGAACCTTGTCACTCTGATAGGAGCGTGCAGGGAGGCTAGAGTGTTGGTCTTCGAGTTCTTGTCAAACGGAAGCCTAGAGGACTGTCTGCAGCGCGAGAACCGAAGAGAGGCACTCTCATGGCGAATGCGCGTCAGAATTGCTGCAGACATTTGCACGGGACTTATCTTTCTCCACTCCAACAAACCAAAAGGCATCGCACATGGTGATCTCAAGCCTGACAATGTCCTTCTCGACGCCAACTTTGTTTGCAAACTGGCAGACTTTGGGATCTCTCGCCCCTTGAATGTCACAAACACCACTATCACCCCTTACCACCGAACAAACCAACTCAAGGGCACAATGGGATACATGGATCCAGCATATATTGCCTCAGGGGAGCTCACGGCACAATATGATGTCTACTCCTTTGGAGTAGTGCTGATGAGATTGCTAACTAGCAAGAGCGCCCTAGGCCTTCCACATGTCGTGGAGGCAGCATTAAGAAAAGATAAGTTGGAAGACATAATCGATACTTCTGCTGGGGAATGGCCACCTAAGTACACTAAAGAGTTGGCAAAACTAGCACTGAGATGTTGTCGTTATGAACGAAAGGAGCGGCCTGATCTCGGAAAGGAGGTCTGGGATGTCTTGGAAGCTATGATGAACTGCCCAGACGATAAATGCAAGCCACCAAAGTTTCTCATATGTCCAATAACACAGGTCAGTTAACTAATCAAAGAAATGAATATCTTATGTTTCTCTCTCTTTAAAAAAATGGTTATCTTAAGTTTTCCTGAGTAATCACCTACAACCTTTACAATTTAGTCACTAGCTAGATTAGTTAATGTCTACTCCAAGTTTGATGTAATAAACTTGCATCTCCATTATATTTTTCAGGAGATCATGAAGGATCCACACATTGCTGCCGATGGATACACGTACGAAGGTGCGGCCATCAAGCGCTGGTTTAAAATGGGGAACAAAATGTCCCCCGTGGCCCGCGTCAGCTTCGCGAACCATGAGTTGATACCAAACAACGCCCTCCGCTTTGCAATTCAAGAATGGAAAAAGCGACAGCAACCATGATTTCTTAACCTCGGATTTTATTTGTGTTATGATGCCATCATGTTTATGACTCGAAGCAAATAAAAAATGACTCCAAGTGTGTATGGACGGCCTGGACTGTAAGGAGTATTAGCATTAAGTCTGGGAGTCCTATTAGGCTATATTTTATGTCCTTGTATCCCATGTCTTGTGTAAACATATGAAAACTCATGTGTACTCCTGGGAGTATGTACTCTCGCTCTTCATATACCACACAGATGATGCCACTATGCCTCATTATTATTTTTAATATACCTTATTAATTATTACTAGATACCTTAAAGTGAGTTTTGTAAAAAAAATTGGGTGCATGTATTTTATTTTATACACACATAAATTGTTATTTTGTATGCACAAATGGTATATTACGTAAACTATGGACCTTGGTGATATTTTTCATAAAATTTGTATTGAGGTAGCTTAGAATAATTAATAAGGTATATTGAGAATGAAATTATGAGGTATATTGAATGTGGGAGTACATACTCCCAGGAGTACAGAAAATTCCAAAGAACGGAGCACTAGAATTTGGTGCGCTATTTATCATCCTTGGGTTGACCGAGAACATGGGCTGGGCATTCAAACAAACAGGTGGTGCGCAATAAGAGCCGTCCACGAATCTAGAGGAGAGGACGACTTACAGTAGCTCCAGCCATGCCCACTAATCTAGAGGAAGTTGCAGGTGGCATAGCAGCAGGTGAGTGTGTAGAGCTACTAGCCAATCTACTGCATACATACACATGACAAATTGTCAAGTCAATCTACTTATGCACAATTAGTCCCATGGAATGAGTCACAGAAAGATCAAAATAATTGGTATTGTAGGATTAGTAAAGAATGGTGTGGATGGAGAAGAAAGTCCAAAAAGCAGATGAGCCAATCCAAAACGCAGGGGACAATTCCAAAGCTGACCTGAGCTGCTCTTGGAGGACGCCAAGAGCAGCCAGCTATCTGCGATGGATGCTCACCGGAGCAGTCCTCCTCTTGCGGCGACGGCGAGAAGATGAAGGTGTACTATCTGGTACATCACATGCTCACCGAGTTCTAAAACCATGGAGATTGAGGAAAATAAACACCACTGCAATTTCTCTGACCTTTGGGTAGCAATACATTCATTACATCAACCGGGTAAACAATCGGTTCAAACGACTCTAATCACACCAAATCCACTCTCACAAACCCACTGATGCTTCAGAATTCAACACGGGACAGTAAGTAATCTGGCATCCATCCATACCACAAGCATTGTAATCCGACAACAACACACAAACAGACTGCCAGGCATCAAACTGGACGTACTAGTACACCAACCTCTGCACATCAACTTGACCTTGTAGATGAAACCTTTACAGCCTGTTGGAGTTGGACTCTTGTTTCCTGGATCTTCTTCTCCTTTACAACCTGTTTGACTCTTGTTTCCTGGATCTTCTTCTCTGCATTCCGGGGGCTGCAACTTAGCGATAATTCTGTCCATAAGTACTTTCTCAATTTCCTTAGGCGATGGCCCTTTTCTCTTGAGGAACTCGATGAACGGCTTGTCATCCTTGAGGAACTCCTTGAGTTCAGTATTAGCAGCCTTGAACAGATTCCTGTTCGTGCCGGGCAATAGCATCTCAGGATTGACAAATAGTAGGTACACCATGTAGTTGGAGATTTCTCTGCATCCCTTGGCATTTTCATCACTAGCTGCTGTGTCAAACTTCTTGTACATGCACAAGTCTGTCGCCATGTGCCAGATGAGGACACTCTCGTCGAAATGCCTGCCTAGGCCCCATTGCTGGTCTTGGGCCCGCCCCTTGTGATCATTGAACCTCATGTAACTGGCAGCATCTAATATGTGATCCTTCCAGCAACCTTTCACATGTCGAAGAACCAATTTTGTAATTCTGGAAGATGAGGAGCATGACTTCATGCACCAACGCTGATCAACAAAGTCCTTGCAGTTGAAGAAGCTAAGGATGCACATCTTCTTGATGTGTCTTTTGTTGCGGACAAAGAAACTTACTAGGCTATATTGGGCAACCATGTCAGAAAATGAAAGCCAACTACCTTCGGTTCAAAAATGAAGGGAAAACAGCTCCAACACAGCAGTACAACAGATCAAGGCATATGTAACCTTGACATCGTTAACATCATAAGCACCTCTGTTACTCTTGTGGAATAGCCCAATGGCTGTGAATGGCAATATCGTACTTGCTAGCGTTATGTAGTTAGAAAAGGCTAGCACATTTTCCGACGCTCCATGTCCAGTACTTATTGTGGTGTAGAGAAGATCAAATGTGTCAGATAGCCCATATTGCAGAAAAGAATAAGCACCTTCATCATTCAGAACCCATACCTTCTTTAGGATCCTAAGCCGATCAGGATACGATGATGCACGGTCTGCAAATAGCCTATAGAAACCACTCCGCGGTCTACATTCCTCTTCTGCCGATCTCATTCGTTTCTCGAAAGAGCTTGTCGTGCTTGATGTCTGAGTATGGTGGTCGGGATCAAGCTCCGGTTCATCGCCGTCTCCTTTTGCTTGATGAAGATGGTTGGCCTCTAGGTCCACTCCATTGCCTTCTCCTTCGCCCTGACCATCGCACACCTTGAAAAAATCCCTTGCTTTCTGCACATACTCTTCCAAAGAATTGATCTCACCCACCTCGCTAGCCATCCCCGGACCAGGGTCATAAAAGGAGACTATGTTATTGATGTTGGCCCTCTTGAGAGCCAAAGGCTTCAGTAAGCATTTGAGGATTCCAGGGGTGAAGAACAAGATGGCTACCTGTAGCAACCTCTTGTCGCCGCCTGGCCATGTTTTCCAAAACACATAGATGGCTACGGTAATCTGGGACACGGCAGTGAGGACATGCCGCGTCCACAGCTCGTTGTCTTCGATGTTGTAGGCGGTTATCGACTCATATCCTCCAAGGTGCATCAGGAGAACCGGCGCCCACACCACTTCCAGGATGCTATTGCCCTGTCCAGAGCTACAATCTTGTCTCCTCTGGCGGCTGAAGAGGTTGGCCAGAGCATATATGGCTATAGCGTCGCCGCCTAAGTACGCAAGCCATATTAAGGATCTGAACCATGGAGGTATTGCACGTTTACGTGTAGGGGCGGAGAGGAAGAGGAACCATGGACCAGCAGGCTGCCAAGGACGAGGATGCGCAGCTGCCACTCCTCCCACCAATCCACAGCACTGGAGATACCCATCTTTGTGTTTGCCTCTTGCTCTCTCTCTCTCTCTCTCTCTCTCTCTCTCTCTCTCTCTCTCTCTCTCTCTCTCTCTCTCTCCGCCGCTTCAAACTCACCCCTTACTCCTCCAATGTATGTTTCTTATACCAAAACACGTACATCGGGAGGCTGGCTACATTTTGCTTGACTTGCCAAATAGTTTCTTGGTCTTGCCTTTAACTAATGTATGTATATAGTATGCATCTAGCAGGATGCTTATCTGGTTTATATGTATATATGCCTACTGTATTTCTTCTTATACTAATGCTTACATCAGAGTCGAGTGTCTGGCCTAATCATATAATTGTTTGACCTAACCAAATGCATAGTTCAGTGGACTTGCCTTAAATGTATGATTTGCATCTAGCTAGTTGCCTATTTATGAACACAATAAGTGTCGTTAGGCTGGCCAGAGAGGCTGGAGTTGCTCATATTATACTTGACTTGGCCGAAGACCCAGCTTGATTCGTTCCAATCTCACCTAGTCCGGTCTTTCTGCGCCTACAATGACGGTCTGCAAGATCGCTTGAATATACTCCCTCCGTCCAAAATTACTTGTCATCAAAATGAATGAAAATGGATGTATCTAAAACTAAAATACATCTAGATACATCCATTTGAATGACAAGTATTTCCGGACGGAGGGAGTATATGCCTAAAAATGTTCTTGACCTGTCTGAATGTATGATTTGCGGCATCAATAACAGCCATTACTTCTATCTATGCCAACTACTGGCCGGTGCATCAAGCTAGGTGATCTTAACTCTTCAAACTCTCGCCCGTTCATCCTTTATATGTAAACCACATGGTTGTGCAGTGTCGTCACATGCCAACGTCTGTCTTAATAATATACTCCCTCCGTCCGGAAATACTTGTCATCAAAATGAATAAGAATTTTGATGACAAGTATTTTCGGACGGAGGGAGTACTACCTACTTGCCTTGGGCAGCTGAGTATTACCTACTCTCTATAACATTCCTTTTTGTCCATTTTGATGACAAGTATTTTCGGACGGAGGGAGTACTACCTACTTGCCTTGGGCAGCTGAGTACGCTTCCCTTAAATAGTTAAATTCATGATCTCCATCTGACACCTAGACTTGATCCTAGTAGTATTATACTTGACTCAGGCAGAAAACCCAGTCTGATTCATGCTAATTAAGCTCGTCGGTGGTGACAGAGACACATGGGGGCTTCTATTTTTTGGCCTACAGAGACGGGACAGGTTCAGTTGCTTAATTTTGTGTGGTTTTTCCAGTATTGGCCGTTACTTAATTTGTGGGGATGCTTCATCCACCCCAGGAAGGTCGGCACGACAGAGTGCCCACATCGCACCTTCAGACTAAAAAATATATTTTTGCGGGATAAAGAAAATCTCCGTCTTAATCTTCTTTTTTTTTGACATCATCCGTCTTAATCTTCT
>NC_041387.1:2072397-2079618 GCF_002162155.2 Triticum dicoccoides | reverse complement strand
CCATTTTTGGAAGAATGTCGATGGCTTTTTTGATTTTGAAGGAGTCAGACGATTGTATATATGTAGCATCTCCTTAATCTTAGCCCGGCTTCTCCCGTTTGCACCTATCGCTGTTGTGTAAATTTTGCATGCAACATCCCATGCACAATGAGGGAATGGTAGATAGCAGTGACCACCAACCGCTTACAACCTCTTTGTGCATGTTAATTCGCTTGTATGAATTGAGATGGCTTAAGAATGTTAGTAGTTGAAAGTGTGTTTGATCGGCAAGAGGGGGTGAATGGGAGATTATTTATAAAATTCTCGAAAGAACCTATTTTTCGAAGAACAAAGAAATGAATAGTACAGTACCAAGTACAACAAAGATACCCATCATCAATAAGTTTAGCTAGGTTACTAGTTTATCTTCTGTGAATGATTTACAAGTCGTATTAAATGTTATCTTAGAGAGATATAGTTCAGTACCAAGTATAGAGCAGATAGACATCATCAACAGGTTATTGAACCCAATAGAGACATTTGTCCAGAATAAAACAATGTGACAATTAGGAGGTACCAAGCTCATCGTAAACATCTCATGTACTCTAGATTTTTTTTGTGTATATCTAATCATAAACCTGCGAGATATTTCTCACCGCCCAATTTATATATCTCTGCAAAGATTGGTAGCGATACACACATACATATACACTACATAATGTAAAATAAATAAAAACATGTGGTTTTTCATTTCTTATTTTCTCACAATTAACTGGAATTCATTTTAATATGTTTTAATGCATAATGTATTAAACAATGTAAGCTTATTAACAAATATGGTTTATATTAGATGTGATTGTACTTTGACCAAAAATCTCTAATAACATTTAGTACGAATATTTATATTTATTTTGATTCCCCAGAGCGATATGTTTCCAATGCCAATAAAAAACAACTCATTCAATGGTTTTTTTAAACATCCAAACACCGACGCAAGTATGTCTAGTGCGTAGCGCCACTAGGAAGCACTGGTATAGCGAGGTGCTATACAAACGGTTTTTAACCCCTTTCCACGATGACATTTTAAACCGTCACCTACTGAGTGTGGGCGATAGGGGTCCTTCCCACATGACCCAGAAACCGTCGGGGATAGGCTCTCCTGACACACACGCTCGGCAGAATGAGGTCGTGTGCGACGGGCGAGCCATCAAATACGATTATATAGGCACAATCGGTTCCGGTCGTAAGTACATCCTACGCAGTCAGTCACCAAAAAATGTTTCCTTTTGTTATATACATTTCACTCCTCCCACCAATCCACAGCACCGGAGATACCCATCTTTGTGTTTGGCTCTTGCTCTATCTCCACCGCTTCAAACTCACTCACCCTTTACTCCTCCAATGTATGTTTCTTATAACAAAACACATATGTGGTCAGCTGTAACTACGGGCCTAATTATTGAGTTTCTTATATTATACCAAACCACATAAATCGAGAGGCTAGCTATATTTTGCTTGACTTGGCTAAATAGTTTCTTGGTCTTGCCTTTAACTAATGTATGTACGATCTGCATCTAGCAAGATGCTTATCTGGTTTATATGTGTATATGCCAACTGGCTGCGTCCAGGCCTACTGTATTTCTTCTTATATTAATGCCTACATCAGAGTCTTGTGTCTGGCTTAATCATATAATTGTTTGACCTAACCAAATGCATAGTTCAGTGCACTTGCCTCAAATGTATGATTTGCATCTAGCTAGTTGCCTATTTATGTATACAATAAGTGTCGCTAGGCAGGCTAGAGAGGCTGGAGTTGCTCATATTATACTTGACTTGGCCGAAGACCCAGCTTAATTCGTTCCAACCTCACCACTAGGTATATTATCAATATACGGAAGTCTTGTCTGCGCCTATAGCGCCGGGCTGCAAATTAAGTCGCTTGAATATATATGCCTAAAACATTTCTTAACATGTCTAAATGTATGATTTGTGGCATCAATAACGGCCATTACTTCTATCTATGCCAACTACTGGCATGTTCATCCTTTCTATGTAATATGTACACCACATGGTTGTGCAGTACCATCACATGCCTACTGAACTTCTCATATTAACCTTTACATCGAGTCGAGCGTCTGTCTTAATAAGATACTACCTACTTGCCTTGGGAAGCTGAGTATGCTTCCCTTAAATAGTTAAATTCATGATCTCCATCTAGCTAGTTACTTAGGCCATGCTTGGATCCATGGGACTATTTTTAGTCTGACTAAAACTAGTCTCTTTTAGAGGCTAAAGTTCCAATCGCCCCTGACTAAAGAGAGGCTAGAACTAGTCTTGAGACTAAAAAAGTTTAGTCAGGGGAACCCTACTAAAATGTGGATTAGTCCTCTCTCTCCTTATTTAACTCCTCTCCTTTAACATATGCAAGTTCGGGATTGGAAGGTTTGGAGGATAATAAATGCCCATTAACTCATTTTAGTCTATTTAGTATTTATATCCAAGCATGGGTGAGGCTAGCAAGTTTTAGTCCCACTACTTTTAGTCATGGGACTAAAACGTATCCAAGTACCCTCTTATATATCTAAGCCAACTGACACCTAGACTTGATCCTAGTAGTATTATACTCCCTCTGTCCCAAAATTCTTGTCTTAAATTTGTCTAGATACGGATGTATCTAACACTAAAATGTAAATAGATACATCTGTATATAGACAAATCTAAGACAAGAATTTTAAGATGGAGGGAGTACTTGACTTGGGCAGAAGACCCAGTGTGATTCGTGCAAATTAAGCTTGTCGGTGGTGACAGAGACACATGGGGGCTTCTATCGTTTCGCCTACAGAGACGGGACATGTTCAGTTGCTTAATTTTGTGTGGTTTTCCCAGTATTGGCCGTTACTTAATTTCTGGGGATGCTTCATCCACCCCAGGATGGTCGGCACGACAGACTGCCCACATCGCACCTTCAGACTAAAGAATATATTTTTGCGAGATAAGAAAAATCTCCGTGCGGGGGGGTTCTTCGTAACATTTTTGGCACTGGTAGAAAAAAGCCCTTTAGTCCCGGTTCGCAACAGCCTTTAGTCCCGGCTGTGCAACCGGGACTAAATATGCGCGACTAAAGACCCCCCCCCCTCCCCTTTAGTCGCGCCTCTTACGGACCGCGACTAAAGGCTTTAGTCCCGGTTCTTGTGGCTGACCGGGACTAAAGGCCCGTCCACGTGGGCGCCCGTGGTCCGTCGGGGTGGAGGATCTTTAGTCCCGGTTCTCGTGGCCAACCGGGACTAAAGGCCTCCTCCGCAGGTTTAGGGTTTCAGCCCCCCTAAGCCTGGTTTCTTTTTAATTTGTAGTGTTTTATTTGTTTTATATTTTATTTTGTGTTTTATTTTATTTTTGATGAAGTTTCAGTACACATATTCTACGCTACTATATACATGCATATGAAATTTCAAACAAGAAGAATTCAAGAGGAATATATAATATATATTCAATCTCGGGTGACCATATACAACTTCGAACAAGTTTCCATACACAATTAGGATGGATGACCATATACAACTTCGAACAAGTTTCAATCTCGGGTATGCATATAAATTTCTTCGTTCTCAGTATAGTGTTCTCCTTTAGGATTGATGACTTCCCTCATGAAAAATCCTGCTAATTCTTCTTGAATTGGTCGGAAGCGAGCTTCTGGACTAAGCCTCCTCCGCAAGTTATCCGTCGCGTTCCGCACGCTATCTGATGCCTTTCGCTCAGTGGTGTGTCTCCGGATGTTCTCACAAACATAGTATCCACATAGATTGGTCCCCGGTGGCTGCTTATCCACATTAACTAACCTTCTGAAATCTAGTTCATGTTTGAATTCACCGATAATTTCTTCTGAGAACCGTCTCCAAACCCTACAGGGCAAAGAAAATTAAATGAATATGGGAGTTATTAGTTACTTGATATTAGGAAATGAACGAAAGAGACCGATTGATATAGAGCTCAAATGATTGAAAATAATTACTTTTGCAGCATTTTTCTCATGTCGGCCCAACGCTTTGGATCCGAATCCATAGAGTCCATGATTAGAACTCTGGAGGTGTAAAGTTCAATATTTAGCAGAATCCAGTGGAACCTGCGGACACGTTACATGCACAGTCATGCATAACTCATCGATTAGACATACCATGCATGGAGTAAACAAAAGAGAATGGGCACAAGAGAGAAACACTCACCCAAAATGGTAAGGAAATAGAATATGACTTTTGAGTTGATGCTTTCTAAGAAACTTGTACAGGTCTTTCTCCACGTCTTTGGGGTGATGTTGTAACACATGTCCATTAACGATATGTGGGTCAATGAACCCAACATCATGGATGTTTCTTATTTTGCATTCCCAAATCTTCAATCTGCATAATAGCGTACGCAACAATATAGTTAGGACAATATATATATATAGTGCAGGCAATGAAGAACGAGATGAGGTAGAAATAAATCACTTACAGAACGTAGCAACTCAGCATAGATTTGTCGAGGTCGCGCAGATTGAACAGCTGGAACAATTCACTCATATGAACTTCTACTGGTACCGCTTTTTTTACTTTCTTCTTTCTCCTCCTTCAATATTTTTGCTTGCCTACGAAGTTCATGTCCATAGTCGTCAGGCATATTCAGCTCGGCTTGGGACGGTGTCGTCAAAAAATCCTTAGCCCACTTCTTTTGCTTCTCAGTGAATACTTGCTTGGGCTCAGGCTCTTTTTTCGCCTTCATATCCGCCTTCCATTTCTCATAATCAGCAGACGCGGCCAATTTGATTTCAGCTTCACTAAGTTCCCCAGGCCTTGGGAGGAGAGGCTTCAGTGATGGCTCCGGTACCCTTGTGGTCTTAGGTACATAAGGGTCCGGGTTAATAGTCCAGGAGCGGGTTTCCTTGCTGTCCGCCTGCTTCTGCTTCTTCGCCGGAGGTGGATTGGGGGGCGTCGTACCCGCCGGAGGAGGATTGGGGGGCGTCATACCCGCCGGAGGTTGTGGATCGGGGGACGTCGTCGAATGGCGTGAAGGAGGTGTAGGTGAACCACCACGACCACCACCACCGCCACCACCGCCACCACCACCACCACCACCATCGGAGGGGGGTGGACTTGCTAGCCTTAGCGCCTCGCCTGGAAACACGATGTACTTCTTTTTCCATAGAATGAACTGGCGCTTGACATCTCCAAGTCTTCTCTCCCCTTCGGGTGTAGGTTTGTCAGTCTCCAGGTCCTCAAACCCTTGGACTATGTCTTCCACCGTGACACGAGCATAGCCATATGCAATGGGGTTGTTGTGGTGGAGTGCTCCAGGTGTACAGGGTAAAGCACTGCCGCTAGCTACCTTCGTGGAAACGTTCCCCACGGGATAATGCAGATCATATTCTTTCATCTCCTTTACATCATCCACGGGGTAGTGAGGCTCCGGTGCATGAATCTCGATCATCGGTGTACTAGCACCAGGCGGGGCATCCGTGGAAGCCACGCTGCTTCTCCGCTACTGGCTTCCGCGATCCGCTTCATGATCTTCGTGCGGCCCTGCAGCCGATTTTTCTTTCACTAGTTCATGCACGGTCTGCTTCAACTCATGGAGTTCCGATGCTAACTTCGTCATAAGATCTGCATCCCGGTCCGTCTTTCTCTTACGGCTTCTGTAACAGTACGGGTCATTGTCCTGGGAAAACCCTACTTTCCATGGAACTTTGCCTTTGCCTCGTACACGTCCTCCGTGTTCATCATTCGCGAGGGCTGTTGTCAGTGCGTCTTTCTCTCTGTTGAACTTGATCAAGCCCTCTTGAGCTTGGGTCATTGCGTCAATAAGGGCTTGGATGGGAGCAAACTGTCTCTGCCGGTGAACACACACCCCTGTCTCCGGGTCTAGCGATCCCCCATGCCCGTACCACCAGCTTTTGGCCCTTGGGTCCCATCCCTCTGTACCTAGAGGGATTCCTCGCACCCTCAGGTCCTCCTCCATCTTCTGCCACCTAGGCTCCGAAAGGCGGTATCCTCCTGGCCCCATAATATGATGGAACTTTTTCTTACTCGCATTATCCTTATTTTTTTTTTGATATTTCCTTGAAATGCTCCGATTGCTTTTGCCTCACAAATTCTGGCCAATCATCTTTCAGATTCTCATGTTGTCCATTGAAATCCGGAGTCTTGCCCTTGTTGACATAGTCACGGGTTAAATTTTTCTTGAAGTTCCGGAATGCTTCGCCCATCTTCTGAAGAGCGAACTCTTTAACTAGCCTCCTCCTCTGACGTCCACCCGGAACCTCGTTACCGAATTCATCGACTTTGTTGTATTCCGGAGGTAGAATGAAATGTTCCATAAGCTTTCTCCAGCAATCCTTTTTCGTTCTCTTGTCGACAAAACTGAAACCAAGACGTGCCTTCTTTGGCTCCTTCCATTCCTGGACGGTGATCGGGACGTTGTCTCTAACAACGACTCCACATTGGTTGATAAACTTTGAGGTGTGCTGTAGGGGCTTGCCGGTTTCACTGACAAACTCAATGGCATATGTTTCTCCTGTTTTCATCGCCTTGGATTTGCCACGCTTTGTCGTACTCGATCCGGAGGGCTAAAAAAAGAAAGAGAGTCGCGCGCGTTAATACATATGTATTCACATTTCAGTAAGTTTGTATCACGAGAGGCTCAATGTATATATATACCTCGCCGGAGGTGGTTGCTACTTGCAATTCGAGATCGTCGGTTGTTGACGGTTGACCTCCGTCGACAATGTCCGTTCCTTCACCTTCTTGATCATCGACAATCTCTGTTCCACCGTCAAGGTTCAGATAAGAAGAGACTACATCCTCTTGTTGCTCATATTCTGAGCCCGGCACATAAGGAATCTCGTTGTTGATGATGCCCATTAAATAACGTTCAGCCTCCGGATCCCTAAGCGGCTCGGTTCTATCGTCCGCCATATGTCACTCCTGCATGTAGTAAAAATTCTTTAAGTATAAAGGAATTAAAAAATAAGATTAAGGGGACATAGAGGAGGAGGAATTAAAAAATAAGATTCTTTAAGTAAAAATTCTTTTTTTCTTCTTCTTCCTTTCTTCTTCCTCTTTCTTCTTTCTTTCTTCTTCTTCCTTTTTCTTTCTTGTTTTTTCTTCTTCCTTTTTCTTTCTTCTTTCTTTCTTCTTTCTTTTTTTCTTCTTCCTTTTTTTTTCTTCTTTCTTTTTTTCTTCTGTTGTTTTCTTCCTTTTTCTTTTTTTCTTC